>NC_081417.1:103790671-103999604 GCF_949786415.1 Peromyscus eremicus
AAGAAACCTCCCCACTTTACGTTGTTCCCTGTGTTTTTTCGCTATGATGGATGTCTGACTAACATACTTCACAAATGCTAAGGTATCATTCTAATTTTTCAGATGTCAAATACTGAAGAATTTTTAAAATCTCAATTGTCGGGCAGGAAGAACTTACATATTGCTGAATACATTAATAACTGGCATAAACAATTTAGGAAGCAGTTTGACTGGATAGTAAAATGACCTTCCAGGTTTTATACTTTGTAAATAGATATATTTCTTTAACAAATGAAAGAATAACCCCTAAATAATTATTTCACTATGATACTACTATTAATTATTTTTTAGTGTAATCCCATAATACTTTCCATATTTTCTTTTTCTTTTTTTTTTTTTTTTTTTTTTTGGTTTTTCGAGACAGGGTTTCTCTGTGTAGCTTTGCGCCTTTCCTGGGACTCACTTGGTAGTCCAGGCTGGCCTCGAACTCACAGAGATCCACCTGGCTCTGCCTCCCGAGTGCTGGGATTAAAGGCGTGGGCCACCACCGCCCGGCTACTTTCCATATTTTCTAAATGGATGTTGTTGGAGTTCTTTTCACCCTGATTTTGATACTTAGTATCTGTGTCCTTGAATATCTCGTATTTAAATGACTGAATGATAGGGAAACCTGACTTGGTTTGACTTGAAGTCAAACTCACTGGGAATGTGTACCCATTGGTCTATAGCTTATGGCTTTCATTACAAGTCTAGGGAAGGATCACATTCTCAGAACAAGTTCAAGCTTCCAAGACCTATCTGTGCTGTAGTCAGAAAGGACATCGGAGTATGGCAGTCCGTTTTTTGTGCTAGAGCAGGAGCATCAGAAGTGATGTTCTCTGCTTTCTTTTCTTTCTTTTTCTTTTTCCTGAAGGTTTTGTCTAGAGCTTGTTTCCAAGGCATCTTCCCAGTTCAATAAACATTATCATTTGTTTTTTTTTTTTTTTTTTTTTGTTTGTTTGTTTTGAGACAGGATCTCACTATGCAGTTCTGGCTGGCCTGGAATTTGGTTTGTAGACCAGGCTGGCCTTGAACTCACAGAGCTGTCTGCCTCTGGAGTATGGGATTAAAGGTGTGTGCCATCATGCCTGGCCTAACAAGCACTGTCTTTTAATACCTCTGTTTAGTTCTTGGTCTTAACATTTAGTTGTACTCTTAGCATGCAACCTCATGGATATCTTCTAGATTAATTATCTCCTGTGATAGAATAGATATTTTCTAATGGGTAACCACCCTTCTTTCTACACAATATGCGGAACCTAACTTGAAGGCAGGTTTTGGAGATGAACAAGAAAAATCTAATTTTACTTGTTACAGCAGCATGGTGTTTGAAACATTTCTATAGTTCCAATGATTATGTTTGTGGACTACAACACCCTAATTGCTTACAAAGCCTTTAATAATAGAATTTCTACTTCCCACTCTAATTTCTGTTCTCCTTTCTCCTTCCATGTCAATGTATTTTAGCCTTTTACTCTATTCCTGTGTGACTCCACTGGCCAGTACACTGTCACATCCCTGATCCTTGTTGCCTGGCTTAAGTTCCAAAGATTTTTGGGATGCCAGCCTAACAGTAACTTCTAGAAGCTTCCTCTGACCCACACAGTCCCTACAAGATCCATGACCTTGTACTTTTACATTTCACAGTTGTTGTTATTGCTGTAAGTGAATGCCCACTAGTCCACACCCCCACAAGACGGGCAGCTGAGGAGCAGAGGTAGACACTCAGTAGAGAAGTGGAAAATAGACGGCGTGTAGAAAGCACATTCGATACCAGTTGAGGTTTCAGTTTCAAGGCTGATGATTTTCTATTTTAGTTTCCAATTAATGCAACTGCTAAAGCCAAATCAACAAATCATGATTTCTCTTAAAAGAGAGTAGTAAATCTGGTTTCTTCAACTGATGTTATGTTTGTCTCTGGCAGAGCCTTGGAAAGCTTTCTATCTAATTACTTTTCCATTAAAATTATTTCCCTTGACCGAGTGTTCAGAGAAAGTAAAGTAATAAGTGTACTACTACATTCACAAGGATAAGTAAATTCCTGGTAGCAAAGATACTTAAAATATTTTATGACTAAATGGGATTAACATTCCTTCTTGATTTCAGAACAGATTAAAGGTTTAAGGTTTCTTTGAGTATGAGTCAGTGTTTAAACTTCCTCCACCTTTACCAAGCAATACTAACTGGAAGCTCACCATATTTATAAAGAGTAACATCTGACAGCATAACAATTGTTTCAAAAGGTAAGCTGGAATTATTACATAGAAAATTCAAGTTCTTTCTGCACAAAAGTACAGTTTCTACTTTTTAAAGTTTCTTTTATAACTGAAGCAGAAAAATGTCCTGGGTTGAGTGAATATTTACAGTCTTGAATTAATATATTAGTAAATGAGACCCAACTCACCAAATTGGGTCTTAAGTCTCTCTTCCAACTCCCTGGAGTTTGTGATACACACGGGCACAACTGCTATGTACTGTTCAACGGAGACTGGCTCCTTGGGCACATCTCGCAGCCAGGCTGGATTCCCCATGCTCAGGGTCTCTTTCATTTCCTGTTCTGACAGATTACCAGAGATTCCAAACAACTGATTAGGTCCTAAAACAAGACCTTCAAGGTGGTGTCAGAACAGAGGCAGCCTGAGCCTTTGGGGATTTGTTACTCTCTACTTGTCTTGAGGGAACCTGCAAGTATAGTCAGGTCTTTGACACAGAAAGTAAGGGCAGGTGCCTCTGATTTGGCATGGGGTTGTGCAGGTCTCCTGCTTGCCAGGATGTGGCTCTGAGCCAGGCCACAACTAAGAGCATAGGCAGAACTGGAGAGCAACACCTTCAGTGTAGCAGAGACTCCATTGGCATGGGGATGCAACTGGTCTGTGGTATTCTCACACAGCATGTCCAAGACTTCCAGGTTTTGTATTTATCCCAGTTCTGACTCCACTTTTCTCTTATAGAACTCAGATTATGACCTCATTGCTTCTCTTTTTGGAATGAAAAATTGGTATACCCACAGAAAATGACAGATGACCAATCCTAACAGAATGGTCTTCCAAGGCCCAGTGTTGAAATAAAAACCTATCTAAATGCTAATCAGTCTCTTCTCCTAAATTCTAAAACAACTGCTTAGATGTTTGATCCTAGATGTCATTTTTATACTTCTGAAATTGTACACAAGTACACATGCCTTATGTCTTTACATTTCCCTTTAGAGCTACTAGATTTGATTTAATCTGCTCTTTTAAACATGATACATAGTTTCTCTGATGTAACCTACCAAAAATAGTGCCATAGGAGGGAAACCAAATGACAAATCATACAGTTGTCTTCTCTATGTCTAAAAGGGCATTGACTGCATTTAAATGACAGACAGCAACTTGGCAAGGAGCACTCATGAGTAAGAGAGACATCTGGATGGTGATTGCCCTCAAGGAGCACAGAGGACATGACTCTGACTAATTAAACACTAGCGTGCTCAGTGTAGTTTGGTACTTACTGTTAATAAAGAAAATGGGTTTTCTATGTATAAAACCATTTTGTTGCCAAGAGGCATAATTTGACCTCATCCCTCATGGTATGCCTTTCATTACTTTCTTTTAGCAAATTGCTTTGATTGTAATTGCTAGTAAGTGCTGTGAGAGTCACCAGTGTCGGGTTCCTGGTTCCCCTTCTTCCCTATTCAGTGTGCTGTTGTGTTGCTGGCTCTGGACATATTATATAAAGACTTTATTGTGTTGAGATAGAATCTTTATATATTTCTTTTTTGTTTGTTTGTTTTTGAGATAGGGTTTCCTGTGTAGCCCTGGCTGTCCTGGAACTCACTCTAGACCAGGCTGAACTTGAACTCAGAGATTCACCTACCTCTGCCTCCCGAGTGCTAGGATTAAAGGCAGGTGCCACCACTGCCTGGGATATATATATATATATATATATATATATATATATATATATATATATATATATATATATATTTCAGAGTTTATTTTAGAAGAGTGTGTATGTGTGGTATATAAAAATGTGGGGGTTCATTTACTTCCATATGTTTATGTCTATGAGTGGGCTAGAGGCTGACATCATCTGTCCTTCCTATTGTTCTCTCCGCCTTATTTTTTAAGACAGGATGCTCACTGAACCTGGAGCTCTCTCAGCTAGGCTGACTGGCCAAGAAGCCCCCAAGATCTTCCTGTTGCCTTCCTGGGCCAGTACAGGACATACAAATACGTGCCACAGTGCCTGGCCCTGACATGGATGCTGGGGATCTGAACTCAGTTCTTATGCTTGTGCACCAAGCTCTTTATCTACTGAGTCAAGTCCATAGCCCTTGTTTATGGAGCTTTTATCATGAATTTTATCAGATCTTTTTTTCTGAATCTTGGGGTGATCATGATTTTTATCTTCCACCCTATTTTATGATACACTTGTTGGTTACCATATGCTGAATTATCTTTATATTTCTGGAATGAAACCAAAACACTTTTTATAATAATCATAATCCATCTGAAAAATGGAAGGGGGGAACTTCCTCCACTTCATATTTCTTTTCTTCCAAAATACTTTTCACCCCCGCAAATGTATCCACCCTTCACCCCAAGCTTTCTTCTTTGATATGTCCTGACATCAGCCATTAGTTGGGCCCAGTTCACCAAAGCAAAACCTTAACCAGCAGTGAATTTGACCAGGCTACTGACCAGAAACTCGAGACAAGCAGTTGGCAAGCTGGATGATTGAGTCTTTTGCCTTCTTGTCTTGTTTTCTATATCAGTCATCTTTCGGGTGCCCCTTCCAGGAGTGAGCTCTTAGCTTAGCTCACCAATTTAGTTCTGATTCACTGCTTATCTTCAGCCCAATCCTGACCCACAGTCTTAGGCTTGTAAATGAGGATTGAAAGTCTTTAAATAGCTAAATAAGTCAATAGGAATATGCCATTTTTAAAAGAGTTATTTCAAATATGCACCTAGAGTACACAAGTATTCTACAAATATGTGGAAGCCTATGAGAACTGAAGACAACGAAGACAAAAACTGCTTATAGGATAAGAAAAGGGAGCTGAAGCAGTCAGTCTCTGCCAAAGTTTAGGCAGAACACTACTGGAGTCTGTGGATCAGCTTAGAATCAACTTTTCATGGCAGGAAGCCCAGAGAGGGGGGAAGGGCCGAGGGCTCAAAGTAGGATTTCTCTGTGTGCTGGCTGTGGTTCTACATGCCGAAAGCTCCGCGTGCTTTTCATTGTTTCTTCCTAAATGAGCTTACAGCAGAACCTTACACTGCTTTACATACTCTTATCTCCAGTGACTTAATTAGGCTGGGAATATGGTAGAGCCTGAAAGATAGGGAAAATAAGGGCATTCTTTGTGGACTAAAATAAGGATTGATTTAAATTTTTTAAAATTTTTTATGTGTACAGATATTTTGCCTGTATGTATGTAGGTGCAACATTTGTGTCCCTGGTGCCCATGGAAGCCACGAGAGAACATCGGATTCCCTGGAATTGGAGTTACAGATGGTTGTGAGCCACCATGTGGGTGCTGGGAATCGAATGCAGGTCCTCTGAAAAAACAGCCAGCACTGTCTCAACCATCTATCCAGCCTCAAGGATTTTTTTTTTTTTTTTGAGTTCTGAGAACTATGACTGGTGATTAACACACTATACAATACAAATGTGCTATTTCTTTATTAGTGTTACCTTTACTATCTGAAACTATTATGTTGGAGAGGTATTCTTTGAACTTATTGTTTCCTGTCAGACATGAGAAATACACTGATTTCCAAGTTTACTGATGTTGTAGGGGAGAACTTGATGCAGTCAACGCTTGTGAGCTGAGAGCGTGGCTGGGTCTCTGCTGTATGCAGTCTTTTGGTGTTGGGCAGCATGACTTCCTTGAAGCTCTGTGAAAGCTGGATTCAGAGCTAGGGACTGGTTGCTTTGAGGCCTTCTGTGCTTGGTATATTGAGCTCTGAGCTTCAACCATCTTTCTTCTGCTCTACCTTATGATCTCCACTCTCTGTCTTACTTGCTAGCTACAGCTTATCACTATTTACCAGTGGGATGTCACTTCCCTTGGTTTATTTTTTTCATTACATTTATCCATACTTTGTTTTCTTTTTGTTCTTAATCATTGGGGTGCAAAGGAGTTTGCTTTCTGTGAAAGAGGGGGTGAGAAAGAATGTCTACCACCTACATGCTGCATAGGGTGACTGTGGTGATATTGTATCCCCCAATATATTGTGCACCCTAATAAACTTATCTGGGGTGGGAGAACAGAACAGCCACTAGGTAGACATAGAGGCCAGAAAATGGTGGCACACACACCTTTAATCCTGTCACTTGGGAGGCAGATATCCATCCAGATCTCTGTGAGTTCAAGGCCACACTGGAAACAGCCAGGCAGGGTGACACACACCTTTAATCCCAGGAAGTGATGGCAGGAAACAGAAAGGTATATAAAGCATGAGGACCAGGAACTAAAGGCTTTTAAGCTTTTAGGCTTTTTAGCAGCAGTTCAGCTGAGATACATTCAGATGAGGACTCAGAGACACTCAGTTTGAGGAAACAGGATCGGCTGAGAAGTTGGCGAGGTAAGGTTAGCTGTGGCTTGTTCTGCTTCTCTGATCTTTCAGAATTCACCCCAATATCTGCCTCCAGGTTTTTTTTTATTATTAAGACCGTTTAGAAATTCGTGTTACAGGTGACTATGCAGCTGTTTACCTTGCTGTATCTGCATCCCATTATTGGCATTTAGCATTAATACCACTTTTCTTATTTATAAAGAATTAACTAGGAATTGCTTTCTGAAAACTCAGAGAAATGTTAATGCAATTTGAAAAGTTCAGTAAGATATCACTATTGAATATTCTCACTGGGGAATAATATTGTTTCCATATAATAGAAGGTTGGTTTGTGGGAATGTAAAAATAATCTAGGCTATTATAATGGTTGATAGACCACTAAAACTCAACTCTAACACAATCTTATTCTTTTTTTGACTTGTTTTACATTTTTCTTGTATACCCTATTAGAATCATTGACACTGAACTCATAGAACATAACTAAAATATGTGCAAGATTAATGCTACAAGCCACAAGCAATGGTTGACTGGGATTTTCTATTTTGGACTTTTTCTCTGTCCTCGTATGCACTGGTGGCCTATCATTGGCTGTCTTGTATGTATTGCTTATGCTTAACATCAATGCTGAGTGTACTGTGATTCTAGGAATTGTATGCATATTGTTTATATTTTATTAATTTAACTAAGATAATTCAAACTTGAATAACTGTGACAAGTTCTGAAAAGAAAAAAGTTAGCTGTGTCTATATTAAAATCTAGCAGCAAGTAAAATTAAAAACTGATGACAGTGTTGGGGAGTCAGCTACATGAGGTAAAGTGCTTGTGGAGCAAGTGTGAGGACCTGAGTTCAGAGCGTCAGTACCCACGTAACAGCCAGGAGCAGTGGTGCATGTCTACAACCTGGAGCTTATGGAGAGGAGGACAGTGACAGGGGGCATGGTGCTCTGAATGAGAAGTCCTCCCTAGGCTCGGCCATTTGCATACTGGTCCCCAGTTGGTTAGGAGGTGTGGCCTCATTGAAAGTACATCATGGAGAGAGAGTTTGCGAGTTGAAAGACTCATGCAATTTGGAGTTTGCTTTCTCTGCTTTGGATGTGTGGTTCAAGATATAAGCCCTCAGCTCCCTGCTTCTGCCACCATGGATTTGCTCTACCGTCAAGGACACTAACCCTCTGGAACCATTAGCCTAAACATACTCTTTCTTCTACAAAGTTTCTTGGTTATGGTGTTTTCTCACAGCTATAGACATGTAACCAATACTCCTGGTACCAGCTTCTGTATCAGTTTCTTTTCTGTTGCTGTGATTTAACACCGTGACCACTACAACTTCCGGAAGAAAGGGTTGATTTGGCTTATGGCTCCAGAGAGATATGAGTCTTTTACAGTGGGGAAGCGCGGCAGCAAGGAAGTCTGGTGGCTGGGACAGCAGGCTGAGAGCTCACACTTTGAACTGAAGTCGTGAAACAGAGAGAGCAACCTGGAAATGGTATGAGTCTTTAAACTCTAAAAGCTTGCCTCCAGTGGCATTATGCCTCCAACAAGGTCACACCTCCTAAGCCTCCCAAAACAGCACCAGCAACTGGGGACCAAGTCTTCAAATGCCAGAGCTTATGGAGGGAATTCTCATTCAAACCACTACCAGAGGGTCATGGGGGCTTGCTGGCCAGCTAGTCCAGTTGAGACGTAGGAGCTCTGGTTCCGACAAGAGACTGTGTCTTAAGAATAAGGAGAAGGTGACAGGAAGACATCCAATGTCAACCTCTGGCCTCCACATGTACATACATGGGTGAGAGCACCCTCCAACATGACCATATACCAAGGGGTGGGGGAGAGGGACAGTGAGAGAGGAGAGAGAGACAGTTTAAACAACCAATTTATATACACTAAGAATAAAATTTTAAAAAGTAACATTTTAGTAGTTTTCTGCAATTTTGAAAGATGCTTAAAGATTACATTTTACAGATATACAAGTTTATAAATTTATACATTTGTAAATGTAATATGATTCTTTACAGTTTATATAAACATATATATTACATTAGAAGCCACTAAAGCATATAAGTAAGTAATTTATACAAGAATAAATTAGAATTTGACAGAAATGAAATATACTAAAGATAAAGGGCAAAGTACTTTTATAAAGTTAGAATATATATCAAGAGTTTTTAAATTTAACTCTACTTATGTTTGTTATTTTGTCATTGCTGAGTTTAAAACAAAATTTTGCAATTTCTCTTATTTCTAAAAAAGATATAAAGTACATAAATATATTATTTTGTATTTATTATTGAAGATTAATTATGAGTACAGTTAGGAAAAAATTTCTAGCAAGGCTGTGGAGACAGGAGAGGGGAAACAAAACAATTGAGAAACATTGCTCTGGACCCAGTAGAAAATATGTGGAAGAAAATAAAAACAGAAGTACAAAGTAACGTGGGTGACAATAAGAAAACTAAACTTCAAACATTCCTTACTTAAGTCATAGCAACAAAACAAAGGCTGTAGAGAACCCTAGAGGGGAAGGTTCAGGACCACAGAGCCCAGAGGACCAGCAGCATCTGCCACATTCACAATGGCCAGGCCCCTGTGCTCTGCTGACATTCCTGGTGGTGATGCACTTCCTGGTCAAGCTGCTGTCTGGGATGTGACCTGCCTCAGACTCATCACCTCAGGAACAAGAGAGCCTCCACACTCCTGGCACAAATGAGGAGACTCTCCCCTCTCTCCTGCCTGAAGGACAGAAAGGACTATGCATTCCCTCTGGAGAAGCTGGATGCCCAGCAGATCCAGAAGGCCCAAGCCATCCCTGTCCTGCAGGAGCTGACCCAGCAGGTCCTGATCCTCTTCAGCTCAAAGGACTCATCTGCTGCTTGGGAGACAAGCCTCCTAGACACATTCTGCACTGGCCTCCACCAGCAGCTCAAAGACCTGCAAGCCTGTCTGATGCAGCAGGTGGAGGTGCAGGAACCTTCCCTGAGCCAGGAAGACTCCCTGGTGGCTGTGAGGAACTACTTCCACAGGATCACTGTCTACCTGAAGGAGAAGAAACACAGCCCCTGTGCCTTGGAGGTGGTCAGAGCAGAAGTCTGGAGAGAGAGAGAGAGAGAGAGAGAGAGAGAGAGAGAGAGAGAGAGAGAGAGAGAGAGAGAGAGGAGAGAGTCCTGTCTTCCTTAGCCATCTTTCTGTCAAGATGGAGTCTTATTCTAACACAGAAATGAAATGATTCTCACTCCCTGATATTTCAAAGACTTTTCTATTGTAATTTTGTGATGAATCCATTCAATCAGTGTTAGATATTTTTAAGAGTAGTAAGCTACTTTGTGTTCAACTCTAGGGGAAGTAATTATTTTTGATGAACACAAAGATAATCCATCTTCTTAAAATATTTGTTTAATTATTTAAATATCTAAGTTATTTATATATGTATGTATACTCTGACATTTTGTTTACTATAGAAACAGGTTATTTGTGTTTGTTCAGTTTTTATTTTGCTTTATTCACTAAATTTTATTCTAAATTTTTGTTTGTTTTATTTCTGAATGATATTCCAAGATATATTTTGTAAATTTGTAAAAAGTAGAACGTATCATTGATTTGTCCTTCACTCTCATACTCAAAATTAAAAACTGACCATAGCTCAGTAGCATGGCCACCTACCATCATGTGGGAAGACATGGGATTCATCAACTGCTTATTACTCATTTTTACTATGTGTGTTCTACCTCTGAGGAACTAAGCCCAAAGGAAGAGTCCTAAATGGCAGAATCACGACTTCCGGAAAGGCTGGAGAGTCGATGCTCGTCCTTGTAAAGCAGCACCACGCACAGGCTGCTGTCCTGCACTTGCACAGCACAGCAGGCTAGTGGGACCGCTGCCACCTGCTTCCTGCCGCCGCTTCACAACATCTGTTTCCTGGCGTGGGGACATATGATAAGGAATTCATTTTCACTGCCCTCTTTAATCTCCCCTGTAGTAATATTGCAGGATCATGTGAGTCCCAAACAAATTCACAGAGTCAGTGAATTTTCAGCATTACACATAGAAAAAAGTTCTCCGCTGAAATTGCAAAATGAACCATGTGATTCAGAGAACAAGAGAAATGTATGTAATTCTAGGGCAAAGGGGCCTGGACATTATAAAAGGAACTGAAAATACAAAACCTGTACCAGCTGTACAGAGAAGAAAGTAACTTTATACTGAAATTCTTTTCTGTTTAGAGTGGTGTGTGTGTGTGTGTGTGTGTGTGTGTGTGTGTGTGTGTGTGTGTTTATGAGAGAGAGATGTTGAACCATTTCAATCTCTCCAAGCCTCAGTTTTGTCTGAATTAAAACGAGGTCAAAGTGTTCCCATAGTTGTTCTGAACAGCAAACAAAAACATGCATTGTAAAGCACTTAGATACTGTTTTCCATAGCATAGTATTTTAAATATGGTAGGTATCTATTAAGAGCTGGACTGATCAATCAAGACTTTCTCTGAGGCCCTGACTTATGGAGAGGAAACATAGCATGGCTGAGCCAATAATAGCTGGATCCTGAGAAGCCAACTCTTCCTACTGTATGTGGCTGTGGTTTTCAGCCCCAAGGTTGCTGTGTGCTTGATCTATAATGCTCTTGAGATACCCTGTGTTCCCCTTGTGCAGCATTATTTTATTAGCTTCTTGCTTTCTTAGTCTCATTGTGTGGTAGTTTCCGTTGACTCTGTACCATTTCTCCCTGGAAAGAGTGTATAAGGTGCTGTATTTCTCAATAAGTTTGCTTGGCATAAGATATAGCTTTTGCAAGACCCCCTGATTCCAAACTTCCTCATCTTCTCCATCTTCTATCTTCTTTATCTTTTGATATCATGGTCCTCTCTCTCAGAATCCTATCACTAAAGAACAACCTGCTGGACCAATTCAGGTATCCCCCAATATTTCTTCACTGTATGTGAAAATACTATTTCTTTCTCTAAAATTCACAGGGTCTATGTCCACTACTCAGTAGCCTACTTCAAAGGGAGCAGCTTAAAAAGATACTATTGTGTTATGAACTCTAGAGAGACAGAAAGCACCATAGCTCAGGAGAGCTCTTCATTTCAAGGAAGTCTCTTTTTTTAATGTTTAGTTGGGAGATGGAGACTGGATGGGGAAACATCTGGAAGAAAGTGCATAAGACCTGTGATGTTTAGTTAGTGATTGGGCCGCCTCACCCTTGCCTCAGCATCCGGGATTCATTTCCACAGCACCAGGATGTAACTCATTCTCGTGTGACTTTTGCCAGCTCTGCCTTCGTCTTTCTGCCTGTTCACATAGAGCGAGCTGCCTTCTCTTCCATCTGGTCTCAGCTCAGTGGTTTCCCTAAAGAGCAGAGCCACAAATAGAAAGCAGAAGTTAAATAAAATGTCTATGTTTTGTGATTCATCGCTAGAGAGCCCTCCTAATATCTGTCCCATGTCCTTTAAGGTCACAGCTAAAGTAAGTTGGCAGGATGTAGTGCTTCCACGTAAAGGAAAACTCGGAAGAGTTGTGCCTGGAGAAGAGCTGTACCAAGGGCAGCAAGCCAGGCTGGGGACAGATTCTGAGCATGTAGAAATCTCAACATTGAATAGGGATTTTCTTTATGAATCAGAGACCGGTATTTGGTAACCCTAACAGTTACATATTGTACCTTAGAAAAGACTTTCATAGAAAGGTTTATCACAATATTGAAATCTTTTACCTATCTTAGTAGCCATCTTTAAAATGATAATTTTTCTAAAAAAATAAAAATCCATCGAGGAAGAGTTCCAGAGAAGACTGAAAAACAGTCACTCCTCACGTGAGAATAGCTCTAACTTTATGTTCATCTAGGAAGTAACAGCTGGTAGGAGTACTGGAAGACAGTTGGTGTCCTGCACCAGTGAAATGTGCCACGTTCCCTTGCTGATTGAGAGACCCAGCACACTTTCCACTTCCTTAGAACAGAACTGTTCATTGAGAAATCACAGTAAGCATCATTCTCTCCCTCTATAAGTGTCTGATTGCTCTGTTTACTGACTCATTAACTGACAGAGTCCAATAGCCATTTCCCCCTTCCTTGTGGTAGCTCCCTTAGTTTCCCCCAAAGAGAACAAAGCCACAAATTGAAAGCAGAACATGAGTGGAACTTTCCATTTTGTAGAAATTCCTAAAGGAGGAATTATTTTTCCTTCTCCTTCAGATGAATGAATTTAAAAACATTTATTTGTATTTTATGTGTATGGGTGTTTGCATGCATGTATGTCTATGCATCATGTGCATGCAGTGCCTGAGAGTGCCAGAAGAGAGCGTCAGGTTACAGATGGTTGTGAGCCTCCATATGGATGCTGGGAATCAAACTCTGGTCCTCTGGAGAGCTCATAACTGCTGAGCTATCTCTCCAGCCCTAATGTAGAATACTTTTTAAAATTACTGACTGTATCTGTTAAGATGATATAACTATAGCTGTAGCTAAAAGGAAATCAGAGGCTGGACCATTTTATGCTTCTGCTTAGACAGTAATACCAGAGACATGCTCCACTACCTGCCAGGAGAGGAGGCCCGTCACGTCTGGAGACCTGCTTGTTTTCTGTTTCCGTGGAAGTCCATCTGTCTCAGAGCTAATAATCTCTCCCGTGCAATGAGTTTATTGCTGCAGCAGAATGGACCCATTTGCTTGGCTTATGTATCTTGTAGAAACACTCCCTACTCAGGCAAGCATGTTCTTTTTTGGAAATAGATAGCATTGTGGGAACAAAACATTCAGAATGTGCCCTTTACCACCAGCACACTCAGAGGACAACAGCTCTTGATGTATTAATCCCTCTGGGTTCTGCAGATCTCAGGTGGGGAGGGAAAACCTGCCCATTGGGATGCGACATTACAAGGGAAGCCTCCTGTTTGCTGTGCATTGCAAGGTGCTAAGCGGAGGTTGTTTTCATCCCTGCTTTGTAGAAGTTCCCTTCTCTTGACCTTATAATCCAGGGAGCATTTTACCACTTTGAAAGAATGAGCTTGTGTCAGTGCCAATCGCACTAGGTCCTTAGAGAAAACACAGTCGTAGGTAAAGCAGCATTAGAGAGTATAATAGCCGGCTGACATCTGTAGACTGTGCAGAACTCACATGCACCAAGGTGATCTGCAGCACATTGTAACTAAGGAGTTAATGTGACTGCTGAGGAGGACGGAGGCTTTCACTTCCATTGTGTATTGCTCCAGCCCTGCTGGTGGGTCAGTGCTGTGGTTTACATGGTGAGGACTTTGTCTCTGGCCTTCTCTCTTTCCACCACTTGTAAATGTCAGGGCTCAGGGTCACAGAGATGGATGTGTTTTTAACAATTTCATTTTAGTTGATGCCTTAAAAAATGAAAATTGTCCATTTTTATGCAGTACTGTGTGACAATTCATACATGTGCACATGCTGTAAAGTTTTATACATTTTAAACATGAATCTCCTCAAACACCGTTTCTTTTTGTTTTGCAGAGACAACACTGAAAACCCTTTCTTCGAGCTTTAAAATTGGCATGCCATCATGGCTATCTTTTTGTAAATAATATGCAACAACACACATGGTCCTTCCTTCCTGGCCAACTATAACCATTTTTTTTTCCTGAGGGTTGTTGGTCATGCAAGCTTGGCTGACTTTGTGATTACATAACTTCCTTCCAATCTGACCACTTCTGTTTTTGTTGTTGCTTATATTATCAACTCATTCTTTCAATATGAATAATTACCCCCAAAAGTTTGAAGGTCTCAGTACTGCCACATGGCCCTGCACTTCTTCATAGCTATATTCTGTTTCATAAGGCAACACTGTTGACTTGTTATATATCCTCAAAATTATAGAACCGAGAAGGCGGGCTGGATATGGGTGGGATGAGTTAGAAGAGTATTGACCTGCCTGATCACTGGCATCCCTCAGTAGAGCCAGACTTTACTCTTTTCCTGTAGTTCTGCTGTGAAGTGTCTAGTTCATATAACAATGGGCACAAGATGACAGGAGTGCAGTGACCTGATGAACACAGAGTTCTTAGGGAAAGATCAACATGTAGGGTCAGATAGAGCTAACTACCATTTAGAGCCTCAGGACCAAGAGTCTGACTGTGACCGTGACTTGAATTTTGCAGTCTCCTAATCCCAGAGTTGCAGTGTTCAAGAGTCACTAAGGTCCAATAAGATACAGAACACATTTAAATAAAGAGCCTTAAACATACAGGTCAACCCCCAAAGAAACAGTTATGGACGCAGGAGGCCATCCTTGCCCCTGTTTCGGTGCTTCTGCATCCTGACTCCACCAGAAGATGGAGAGGGCACAGGAAGTTCAATTGCTCAGAAAACTATAGAATGTGGAAGGAAAAAGAGTGACTTAAAACATTTCTAGAACATTCTAAGGGATACAGCAATGTCATTGGACTATGTGGAGTTAACCATTTAAACATTTTCAGTTTTAAAAAGAGATGACTGAAGAGGCTTCAGAGAGCACAGTGCCATTCCAGGGAGAAGACACCAACAGCCAGTGTTCCCAGCAGGGGTGACTCCGACCACAGCAGCCTGTGGACTATTTGAAAGGAACTATGTAGGTTATTCTAGCACCCTTTGCAAACATGCTAAAACACAACAGGTCATCACAATATAGAGAAATTTTACCCGTGGAGCCCAGGCAGCCCAGGGAAACTCTTAGATAATATGCACAATTCAGTTTCTTTAAAAATACAAGTGCCGTGCAAATCATATGTGCATATACCTAGGGTCACAGGAACCTTTGAGTACAGTTAGCAAGAAGTGGCTCATGGCCTTCCCAGCAGAACACACACAATGCAAAGATTGTAAAATCACAGTTGCTATTGGCGGCAAAGTCTTTTGTAAAGGTTAATTTATGGATTTTACCTAATTAGATCAGTTCTCATCCATTGTTAAATGTCTGTAAAAAAAAGGATGACTGCCTATAAAACTGGAGAAACAATACATAGACAAAAATATGGGGTGGTGGTGGAAACATCATCTATTTTGATGCCAGTTGTAAACAAAGATAAATGCAACCATACTTTGCACATGTATGTGGACAGACGCACACATACACATAAATTAAAGCAAACAAAAGGAAGTATTTTGTCTTATTTCTTACAAACAAAGAAAACGCATTTAGCCTGTTGTTATACCAACCTCCTCCTCTGCTCTATCAATTTCGTGCCATGGATTTTCCTGAGCTCTGAATTCTTGTGTTCACCTCCAGTCTCCATTTATTTTAAGGACTATTGCAGACGAACCATGTCGCAACTCGACCTTAGATCTGTGTTCTAACTTTGAAGATTAATTTTGTCTCTAAAATGTTCTATAGATGAATATCATTCAAACAGTTTTACAGAGAGGGCTGAGTGAATATTCTCCCGATCATGGTATCTCTCCTGCTAGGTAAGTATATGAATGAATATTCTCCCGATCATGGTATTTCCCCTACTACGTAAGTATATGAGTGAATATTCTCAAAGACCTCACAGCAATATAAGTTCCATAATTAGCATTATATAAATTTTAATATCATCATAATTGTTATCAAAATTAATGACAAAAGTTTAAGGATCATCTAATTCCCTTTCTTTTATCCTCTAGATTTCTGGAAGTAGATGTCTTGAAGGAATATTAGCAGATAATCCTGCCAGAGGAGGTTAGTGCTGCAGTGAGTGAGGTCAGGTTCCAGGCTTCTGTGAGTTGGCTGGTCTGACTCCTCCTTTCCCTCCTCAAAGCTATTCGAAAATACAAGTGTCTGGTCTTACAAAGCTATGTCCATTGATTGGCACAGGAGTGGCGCTCCTTTTCATCTCTGCCAGATGCTTCCCCTCACCTGGACTTTAACATTAGCTTTCACCTTGCCTTGTCCTGAGCTACCCAGCTCTGCTCCACTGTTTCCCCAGCTTAGATTTCACTCTTTCACAAGCAAAGGTCACTTCCTTTAGCTTTATGGCAACTGAAGTTTCAACATGCTTTTTTTAGGCCACAAAACCACTACGGAGTTTAGCTCTTTGAAAAGTGGAAAAAAAATAAGTAAAAAGTGAAGATAAAAAATGGAGCTACTCTTTATTCTTCCTTTTAGTTCCCTGTGTTTTCATTACCTCACTATGAAATAGAATGTAACTAAAGGGTAAGTCAACCAATGTCCACCATCAAGCCACGATCACATTTTTGAAAACATGAGAAAAGTTAAGAGCACATAGTTTTCCCAGATGAAGCACAGGCAGACTGGCCAGGATGTTTAGGCTGCACAGGGACAGAGAAAGAGGTAGTGGTGGTGATGGTGGAACTTTGACGGGAGGCATGGGGTATGGGTAATACATCAGACTGCCTGCGTGAACATGTATAGGATACTAATTCCTGAATAACCAGCTGCTAGGGAACGTAACTGTCATTAATCTATCACTGTCAAACACAGTAAGTAGTCAGTATTTAAGAAGAAGATTGACAAATAAATATCTGTTTAATAAAAATAGACTTATGACAAATTGGACATTTTTTTCAGCAGTAGCAAAACCCACCTTGTTGTTAACTTCTGAGGATTCCTGACACTTCAAATACCCAGGGACATGGGTCACTATTGAAGACAGAGGCCTTTTACACAGATAAAAAAAAAAAAGTCTAAGATTCAGCATACTGGGAACCTAAGTCAACAGTACCTCTAGCGTAAGAGTTCTGAAGTCATAGGACAGTGTTTATGCTCTCTGGGTGGGAAGTGGGAGGAGGGATGCTGAGGACCTTTGTCACTATACATGAGAAGATGTTAGCAGATGGGACAGAACCTGTGTGAGTCACATGGTGAGGGGAAAGCAGCGTTACCTTAGGATTAGAATCATCAGAGAAGTTCTTTCAGAAGTAATGAGTCACCTTCAAAATAAAACACAGCTACCCTCTGTTCCCGATGCTAAAAATGTCTTTGACATGAACAGTTCAGCAAGTCACTGAATAGCTGCAGAAACCCACAGAGTGGAAGGGGCATCACTCTGCATGTAAAGGGAGGGTGGAACATGGAGGTGCAGACTGTGGCTAAAAGCCCGTACCTACCTCAGACCAATATTTAAATAGGCGAAAAGTCTATATATTTGTGGATGTGTGTGTAAATGCATGATTACATACATATACACACTTCTGAATACAGACCAAACTATCATTGGAGTGATGATTTCCGTTTGGAGTGGAATATCTGGTTTACTGGGAGCATTCCCTTTCATTGCAAAATGATTATTTTAGGGTTGGGCTCTCAGGTCACATGGAGGACATGCAAATAAAAATAAGGAAGTAAACTGTAGAGAAGTGTTCAGAAATGAGAATTGTGTCTGCTGCATAAAAGCCATGTGTGTACAGGCTGTCCTCACAGAAACCAGAGTCTAAGATTCACCCAGGCTCAGCTCAGCCAGGCCAGGAGCACCTCCTTTCCCCACGGCCCTCCTGCTCCCCCTCCTGGCCTCCCTGGTGATATGCAGCTGTGTCCTGTTGGATCTCTGGGCTGTGAGCAGCCTCAGAGCTCTCCCAAGCTTAGCAGGAAGACTAAGCAGGAAGACTGTGCTCCTGGGCCAATTGAGCAGTCTCCTCTTCCTCTTGCAGGAGTGACAGAAGGGACTTCCAATCCCCAAGGAAGATGGTGGATGGCATCCAGTTCCAGAGGGTCCAGGCCATGTCCTTCCTCCCGCTGAGGCTCCAGCAGATGCCATCCTCCAACTCTTCCCCACAGAGAGCTCCTCTGACAGCAGGCCTCCTGGACAAACTCCATGCTGAATTAGTTCCTTCAGCAACTGGAAGACCTGGTTGGGGAGGTGATGGGAAGGGGAAGGTCTGACCTACAAATGCCCTTGAGATAATTCAGGGGACTCCATCTCCACCTGAAAGAGAAGAAATATAGTAGTGACTGTGCCTGGGAGATTGTCGGGTAGAAATCACTCTCTTGATTTCTTTCTCTGGAAGAAGAGCATTGCAAAGATGAACCTGGGGTCGTCTGGGAACCATTCTTTTTGGGTGCTCTGACACCTCAGACTTGGACATCTACCTGTGTTATTCCAAGTGGCTCCTATTTATACTTTGGTCATATTTGATTTATATAAATTTAGGAAATACTTTAATAATGTTAAGCACACACACACACACACACACACACACACACACACACACATATATATATATGAGAAATATATTCTTAATCAGGGAGATCAGTCTCTCAGAGATGACTGATCTGGTATTTATTTATTCATCTACCTGTCACCTATTTATTTATTTATATTAATTTTCATGTATTTCTAAGATTTATATGATTTCGTGTAATAAAAAATTGATGTTCACATTTCATTAAAATTTGCATTAACTGGGCAGCACACTGGAGCTGACCCTGTTGTTGGTGACACAGGGGAGCCAGCCCTGAGGGGAGCTTGAGAGCAGCAGAGCCGACCCCACCCCCTCATCTGTCATGTGGTGGCATGGGTGAGGGAAAGATGACCTCCCCACACCCCTTGCTACCTGTGGCAGGCAAGAGAGCTGGCCCTGGGGTCACAAGAGTGAGAGAACCAGCCCTGCCCTACACGAGCCACAGCACACAGGAGAGCAGGCCCTGTATCCTGCCTGCCTAGGCAGCTCACTAAGCTGACCCTGTTGTGGGGGGTCCCAGGTGAGCCAGTCCTGAGGGCATGAGAGCAGGAGAGCTGAATCCCTCTCCCCATACCCCCTACAGCCTGGGCAAAATAGTAGAGTTGGCCCTGGCGGATGTGGGGGTTGGGAGATCTGGATCTGAGGGCCCCCAAGAGCAGGAGAACTGGTCCTGCTCCTTGCTGTAGGCTGCATTGGGTGAGGAAGCTGAGGCAGAGCTCATCTGGTTGTGACAGGAGGGAAAGCCAGGGAACTGACCGACCCAGCTCCCACCCAGGCCCAGAACCAGGGTCATGAGTTGGCCTACACCAGCATCCACCGAATCTATGAACTGTTGGAGCATATGAAAGGGAAAAAATCCTACAGACCCAAAACATCAGGATCTCCATGACACAGGACAACAAGGAGTTTTCCAAGAGGAACCTTAGTGAGAGCCCATCATTGGTGGTGTAGCAGAAACCAGAGGCCTCCAGCCAGACCACTGACCTGGCAGTAAACACAAGTAGAGATAAAAGACTGAAGTGTGTGTGACTCACTGTGTGACTCACTGGGCTATGCTACAGCTTCCAGGACAAGGCTCTTCTTTTCTGTTTTTGTTTTGTTTGTTTTTTCTTTTAAATTTGGTTTTGTTTGGTGGGGAGGGGAGGTCGAAAGGGCAGAGGGTAGATAAGAGAAAGGGAGATAAGTGGGAGGGATCAGAGTACATGATGTGAAATCCACAAAGAATCAATAAAAAGAAATTTAATAATTTTTTCATGTTATTTACTTGACATTTTGTTTGACTTAATTCATGTAATTAATAACTTCTTATGCCTCATTGAAATCAAAATCGCCCACATTTTATAAACGAAAAAATATGGTAATGGTAAGATTTATTGCTTTTGCATATGCAAATTAGAGATGTGTCAGTTTGTGATACTTACTTCAAGAATTAGATGTGAGAAAGCAAACAGATCCTGCTGTTTAGAACCATTGGAATTACAGGAAAGGGAACTATTCACCTCATTCAATATATATCTTAACACTATAAAGAGAAGTAAAGGAAGTTGATTGTCTCAAAGCAGAGGTTTAGGTACAAATAATGGCTGGAGTAAACTCTTAAAAAGTGAAACCAGATTTCCTTTGCAAGCTCCTTGAAAAAAATAAGTTGCACTTCTGCAGATAAAAACCACAAGGCAAAATTCCTGGGAAACAGTTTTAAAGAAATAGTCCAAGGTGGCACCATGAAATATAGAACACACAAACATACTCCTGAAATGACATTAGGAAACTAACACATAGTTTAAGTGAAAGGGATGGTGACGAAATGGAGATGATGAGAAGACAAAAACTGAAGTATTGGAATTAAAGATCTCCATGTAAATGTACAGCTGAAAGCCTTCCTGACAGACTAGATAAAACAACAGAATAAAGGATTTCTGAACTTGAGGATGTGTGGGACAGTATTACCTGAGTGAAGGTTGAATTGTGTATATTCCAGAAGATGACAAGGGAGATCAGAAAGGAAATTCAATGAAATAATAGCTACATTTACCCTCATGATTGGAGCAATATGGGCATCCAGGTAAGGCTTCATCGGGGACCAGGTACAACTAATTTTTTTTGTTTCTGTCACATTCCATACAGATTCTATCTGGGGAGTTTGTGTCTGTGCCCCTGAGTTGGCACGGGGAAGAGGTACAGTGAGTCACTTGGTAGTGCATGGTGAAGTTACAGCACTCGGAGTACTTGGGACAGAAGTCTCTCCCACCACACAGAACCGGCCTGTCTGTTCTCACGTGATACTGGCACTGTGATGATAGCAAGCAGACCCTCAGGAACTTCCTTGGACCCCATCTTCTCAAACACAGTGGCTATAGCTTGGTATTATTTCTGGTGACATCAGTCTCGGTGATGATTGTGACCACAAACACTGACATTGCTCCTGTAGTATTAGTTAATGGACTAGATAGCCAAGGAAACAAATGGGACGTGGACATGAGGGTTTGTCACCGTCTTCCCCTTCTCCCCCTCCTCTTCCTCCTCCTCTTCCTCCTCTTCTTCTTTCTTCTTTTATTTGTTTTTTTTAGACAGGGTTTCTCTGTGCAGCCCTGACTGTCCTGGAACTCTCTCTGTAGACCAGGCTGGCCTGGAACTCACAGAGATCCACCTGCCTTTGCCTCCTGAGTGTTGGGATTAAAGGCTGTGCCACCACCACCGCCACCTGGCAAGGGTTTGTCTTCCTAAACAGTCCTTACATGTTCTTGGTGAGACAGTCTACGGAGGAAAGAGATGAGTTCATCTGTTGTCATCTGAAAGGTGGCTGGAAGAAAGGAGATAGTCAAGCCTAAAGAAGATTATGAAGTTTTCCATGCATAAAGTTTGGCCAAAGAGCAAAAATCCACTGCCTTTTTCCCTGTGAAATAACATTCTGATTCATTTCAAATTTGGAGACTCCAATGAGAACAAAACCAGTACCCCAAAGGAATGCACACAGGTAGAGTGAACACACAGACTGGTGTCATTTTTCTGTATGTGGTGTGGCAGGGTGACCCATGGAATCACAGAAGAGGCCTCCAAGAGTTTCAATCATAATCTCCTGAAAAGAAATGAAAGTTCAAATTGCCTGCATTTTTTCTTTTCTACTCTTCTTATATATAAAAATGCTGTGCCCTTCAAATATATTCTTTCCTCAGATCTCTCTTCTTTAAAACAATCTTGACATCACATTATACTATTATGGCTCAGTTGCTCAATGTAAATCATCAGTTTGACCCACCCAGCAGCAAATTCAAATAGGCCATGCCAGGCAGGCATTAGAGAAGGCAGCTGGCCCAGGTTCCTTCTTGCCATTGTCCATCATCCAGTGTGCTGGATTCTCATGCTTCTTGGACAGCTTCCACTTGCCCCTCCCAGCATTGAACTCTGAACCTCAGCTACCTGGCTTAGGTGTATTTGGCCATGACTCTAGCCTGATAATCTTCCACTGATTGTAGCAAGTAAGAACCCAAAACCTCATGGATATTTGAATACATGGATAGAGTAAAGAAGAGCTACAAAGGGTCAATTATAAGTACATAGCTGAGGTGTGCAAAGTGCTTTAGGAACTCATGGGTGCCTATGGAAGTATATTCTGATGAAAATACTAAGCTATAATTGTTAAGTCAGACAGTTTTGTAATTGTGTAATGTGTGCAGAGTAGGCAATGTGCTTTTAGTACATGGAAGGAAAAGGAAATGAAGAGAAAGTCTCCGGCAGTGCTGAGGCAGAACACTAGTGGAAAGGACTGATCTAGAATCAGCTGTGTTTCTATCAGTCTGAAAAATTCCAGAGGGCAAGGCAGGAATGAGGACCAAGTGTTGAGTTTTCTGGGGGCCAATCATGACTTTCCAGGCTGTTTCACTGCCTCCTGCCTCTGGGGACTTAGTAACTGGGAACTGTTAGCTGTTTGAGAATATAAAACATGAGAGTGCTCACAATGTGAAGTGAGGCCTGTTTCCCAAGTGCAGAGAACAGAGTCTCCTTCACATTGGATTTCTTCTAACAAGGTGCAGGATGTTCCTTGACACCATTGCTTGCTCTGTCTCTTGTCACACAAGACATCCAACAGAGTGTTTGCTAAGATCACTTATCCACTAGAGGAGCATCTAAGAGTGCATATGCTCTCACACAGCACCCTTTATTAGGCACCAGTCCTGTCAAAATGGCTGTTGCCTCTCCCTTGACTCTGTGAAGACTGGACTCAGCAAAGCTGCAGACAGGCCCCTGGGCCAGGAAAGGATTCCTCTTCTGCGAGCCCAACCCTGCTTTTAACTTTTTTGTACATCTTGTTAATCGTCTTTCCTGGGCTGTACTGCATTCCTTAGTTCCCAATTTGACAGGACAAAATATAGGTAACTTATATTGCACCATTCCCCCACACACAAAGGGGAAGTGGCTTTCTTCAAATTCTTTATCACTATCAACTTATGTTTATTTTGAGCTTCATCATTGGAATCATGCTACCTTTGCTTTCTATTAAAATCAGAAATGAAAAAGGGGACATAACAACAGACTCCGAGGAAATAACAGAATCATTAGGTCATACTTCTGTACTCCATAAAATTGGAAAATCTAAGAGAAATGGACAAATTTCTTGATAGATATCTCTTACCAAAGTTAAATCAAGATCAGATAAGCAATTTAAATAGATTAAAATAAACCCTAAGGAAATAGAAGCAGTCATTAAAATTTCCCAACCAAAAAGAGCCCAGGGCAGATGAGATTAACACAAAATTCTACCAGACTTTCAAAGAAGAGCTAATGCCAATACTCTTCAATTATTCCACAAAATAGAAACAGAAGGAACATTGACAAATTCTTTCTATGAGACCACAGTCATTCTGATACCCAAACCACACAAAGACTCAGCAAAGAAAGAGAATTGCAGACTAATTTCACTTATGAACATTAATGCAAAAATGCCAAATAAAATACTGGCAAATTTAATCAAAGAGATCATCCACTGTGGTGATATATTGTGTGCTCTAATAAACTTGCCTGAGGATCAGAGGACAGAAGCAGCCACTATATTAGAAACAGTCAGGCAGTGGTGGCACACACCTTTAATCCTAGCACTTGAGATCTCATGCCTTTGATTGGGAAGCACACACTCCTTTAATCCCAGGAAGTAATATGGCAGGGCAGAGAAAGGTATATAAGGCATGAGGAAATAGGAACTCACTCTCTTTAGGCTGAGAATTTCATAGAAGTAAGAACTAGCGGCTAGCTGCCCTGCTTCTCTGATCCTCAGGAAAGTTTATTAGGGTACGCAATATATCATCACAATCCACCATGACCAAGTAGGTTTCATCCCAGAGATGAGGGATAGTTCAACATCTGAAAATCTGTCAATGTAATCCACCACATAAACAAGCAGATAGAAAACAACAACAACAACAAAACAACAACAACAACAACAAAAAACATGATCATCTCATCTTATTAGATGCCGAAGAAGCCTTTGACAAAATCCTACACCCTTTCATGATAAAAGTCTTGGAGAGATCAGGGATGCAAGGGACATATCTAAACATAATAAAAAGCAATATACAACAAGCTAATTGCCAACATCAAATTAAATGGAGAGAAACTCAAAGCAATTCCACTAAAATCAGGAATAAGACAAGGTTGTCTACTCTCTCCATACTTATTCAACATAGTTCTTGAAGTTATAGCTAACAAAATAAGACAACGAAAGGAAATCAAGGGAATACAAATTGGAAAGGAAGAAGTCAAAGTATCATTATTCCCATATGATATAATAGTATTCATAAGTGACCCCAAAACCTCTACCAGGGAACTCCTACAGCTGATAAACACCTTTAGTCAAGTGGCTGAATACAAGAATAACTAAAATAAATCAGTAGTATTCCTATATACAAATAATAAATAGACTGAGAACATAATCAAAGAATCAACACCCTTTACAATAACCTCAAATAATATAAAATATCTTTGTGTAACTCTAACCAAGCAAGTGAAAGACCTGTATGAAAAGAACCTCAAGTCCTTGAAGAAAGAAATTGAAAAAGATATCATAAAATGGAAAGGTCTCCCATGCTCATGAATTGGTAGTATTAGTATAGTAAAAATGACCATCCTACCAAAAGCAATCTACATAATCCTCATCAAAATTCCAACACAATTATTTTCAGATCTTGAAAGAACAATATTCAACTTCATATGAAAAGACAAAACATCCAGGATAGCTAAAACAATTTTGTACAATCAAAGAATTTCTGGAGAGATATCAATCCCTAATTTCAAGCTCTACTACAGAGCTATAGTAATAAAAACCACAGGGTATTGGCACAAAAATAGACAGGCAGATCAATGGATTTAAATTGAAGACCCAGATGTAAATCAACACACCTATGGACAGCCAATATTCGACAAAGAAGCCAAAATTATACAATGGAAAAAAGAAAGCATCTTCAACAAATAGTGCTGGGCTAACTGGATGTTGGCATGTAGAAGAATATAAATTGATCCATATCTATCACCTTGCACAAAATTCAAGTCCAAGTGGATCAAAGACCTCAATATAAATTCAGATACACTGAACTTGACAGAAGAGAAAATGGGAAATAATCTTGAACACATTGTCACAAGAGACAACTTCCTGAACAGAACACTGATAGCACAGGCACTAAGATCAACAGTTAATAAATGAGACCTCATGAAATTGAGAAGTTCTTGTAAGTCAAAGGATACCATCAAAAAGACAAAATGGCAACTTATAGAATGGGACAAGATCTTCATCAACCCCACATACTACAGAGGACTGATTTCTAAAATATATAAAGAACTCAAGAAACTATATATCAACAAACCAAATAATCCAGTTTAAAAATGGTGTATGAAGGCTATAAACAGAGAATTAGAAACAGAAGACTCTCAAATACCTGAGAAGGATGTTCAACATCCTTGGCCATCAGGGAAATGCAAATCAAAATGGCTCTGAGATTTCATTTTATACCTGTCTATTGGGGAATATTATTTTAAGGTGTTTTGTCTTTGCTTATGTTGCATTTGTTTAACTCTGTGGAGCTGTGCTACCATGCCTGTCTAAAACACCTAATGGTCTAATATAGAACTGAATGGCCAATAGCAAGGCAGGAGAAATGATAGGCAGGGCTGGCAGGCAAAGGGAATATATGAAAGGAGAAATCTGGGATGAAGGAGAGGGAGGAGCCAGAGAAGGAGAAGGACATCAGGGGTCAGCCACCCTGCTACACAGCATGCCACAGAGTAAAAGTAAGATTTGCTAAAGAGAACAGGAAAAGCCCAGAGGCAAAAGGTAGATGGGATAATTTAAGTTAAGGAAAACTGGCAAGAAACTAAGCCAAACTAAGGCTGGACATTCATAAGTAAGAATAAGCTTCTGTATGTGATTTATTTGGAAGCTAGATGGTGGAGCCCCTAAGAAAATAGTAAAAATAACCAACAACACCTGTCAGAATATCTAAGATCAAAAACACAAGCAACAGCTCATGCTGGAGAGGATATAGAGCAAGGAGAACACTCCTCTATTGCTAGTGGGAGTACAAACTTGTATAGCCACTTTGGAAGTCAGTGTGGCAGTTTCTCAGAAAACTGGGAATCAACCTACCACAAGACCCAGCTATAACCACTCTTGGACATATATCCAAGGATGCTCATTCATACCACAAGGACATTTGCTCAACTATGTTCATAGCATCTTTATTTGTAATAGCCAGTACCTGGAAACAACTTAAATGTCCTTCAACCAAGGACTGGATAAGGAAAATGTAATACAATGGAGTATTACTCAGTTGTTAAAAACAAATACACCAGAAAATTTGCAGGCAAATGGATGGAACTAGAAAAAAGTCATCCCGAGTAAGGTAATGAGAATAAGCATGGTATGTATTCACTCATAAGTGGATATTAGCTGTAAAATAAAGAAAAACCATGCTACAATCCACAGCCCCAGGGAGGCTAGTTAACAAGTAGGATTCATGAGGGTACACCCAGATCTCCTTGGGAAGGGAAAATAGAAGAGATTTCAAGAGTAGACCGAGGGCAGGTTGGAATAGGAACTTGAGCAATCAGGTTGGGGGTGAGGAGAGGGGAGTACTGAGAGAGACTACTGGAAAGGTGAGGCTTTTGAGGGTCAGGTAAAAATCTGGTGGAGGAATCTACAAGGAAAACCCCAGCTTAAACTCCTAGCAATAACAGATACTTAGCCTGATCTGGCCATGTCCTGTGATCAAATTGGTGCCTAGCCCAATTGTCATCAGAGAGGCTTCATCCAGGAACTGATAGAAACAGAAAGACAGTGTTGAGAGTGATTTGAAACTGTGGGAGCTTGACTCAAGCAATTTCAGAGGAGAAGATTTTTAGTATGTTGCCTAGAGATCATTCTTGTGAAAGTTTGGTAGAAAATGTGGCTACTTTTTGCCCTTGTCTGAAGAATCTGTTTAAGGCTAAAGTGAAGAGATTTGTATTAATTCTGTTGGCAAAAGAAATCTCAAAACAGCATAGTATATAGACATAGTATAATAATATGTGGTTATTAGTTGTCTAATGAAGGAGCAAATTGAGAAAGGAAAAATACAAAATGTACAATTTGAGGAGAAAAGGACCACTAGGAAGTAGAATGGAGTTAAGTCCTGTGTTCAGGGAGATAAGTAGATTAAGAAATGGAATAAAGGCAGTGCTGACCTCAGGACAAGATCCCACTCAGCTAAGTTTCCAACTTGTGGAAAGGAATTTTAAAAAAAGCTTAGATCTGGGTATGGTGGTACATGCCTTTAATCCCAGTATTCCAGAGATAGAGGCTGGTAGATCTCTGAGTTTGAGGCCAGTCTGGTCTACAGGTTGAATTTCAGATCAGCCAAGCTTACACAGTGAAGGAAACCATGAAAACAGAAAATTGAATGATGGGGCCATGTTCCAGCCCTAGCAAGCAGCAGAACATGGCAAGTTTGGCCATGTGGTTCTGGCTTTAGAGTCAAGGATACAAGGAAAGGGTTACTGAATCTTCCTCAAGACTAAGGAAAACTACTGAGGTCAGGCACATGTCAGGGGTGTCCTTGCATGTAGTCCTAGAGAGGCCATTGTGTGAAGCTGTGAAGGTGAAGCCTGGATTTCCTTGGAGACCCCAAGATATTGGAGATGCCAGAGCCATGGGATATTGTTGTGGAATATTCTTTTACACTATGTGAAGATGTATCACTGTAATTGGTTTAATAAAGAGCTAAATGACCAATAGCTAGGCAAGAAGAGGTTAGGTGGGACTTCTGAGCAGAGAGACAGAGAGGAAGAGGAGAGGAATCTAGGCACAGAAGAGATGCCAGGGACATGGAGAGGAAACAAGAGGTACAAGATGGAAGAGAGGTAAAAAGCCACAACACAAAAGCATAGATTAATAGAAATGGGTTAAGTTAAAATTGCTAGTGGAACATGCCTAAGCTATAGGCCAAGCTTTCATAATTAATAAGTCTCTATGTCATTTTTTTGTGAGCTGGCAGGGCATCTTAAAGGAAAATCTGTCTACATATGGCATACAACATGGGGGCTCAAAAATCCAAACATAGGGCCTGAGAAAGCTAAGAAAAATTCTGGACAAGAAGTCGGATGTAACTCCCTAGTTCTGCAGCCTCTCAGTGTGCAGGTGCTCAGCAGCATACAGAGGCATGGCTGCCAGCTGCTGCCTGTGAGCTGGAGCCAGTCACCAGCACCCTTCACTAAGCTGAGCCACATGGCAGCTGACATGGCAGTTTAAGATTTGTCTCACATAATCAGAGAACACTGCAGATGCTCAATAAAGACAGATCCAGACAGAAAAAAACTCTAAACAAATTACAATGTGTAAAAGCCATGAGCCCTGTGACAGCATGTAGATTATTAGAAATGGGTTAATTTAAGTTATAAGACCTAGTTAAATATAAGCCTAAGCTAAAGCCAAGCTTTCATAATTAATAACAAATCTCTGTGTCATGCCTTGGGGACTAGTGGTCAAAAAAGCCTGTTACAGGATACCTGCTGAGGAGAGCTGCTAACAGAGAGTGGAGTCAGCCCAAGAAAAGAAGTGTGTTGCAATCAACAAAGCTGAATGGAATTGGAGATCTGAAGGACATTTTGACATCAGACATGGAGATGCAGAGTTTGGAGTCTGCCCAGCTTGTTTTTGGTCTTGCTTTGGTCCAGTATTTCCTCACAATCTTCCTTTTTCTCCGGTTTGAAATGGTGATGTATATCCTATGTCATTATAAGTTGGAACTATGTGATCTGCTTTTTTATTTTGATTTTACAGCAGATTCAGTTAAGAGATTACATGAATCTCTGAAGAAACTTTGAACTTTAGACATTTAAATAAATTTGAGCCTGTTATAGACTATGGGACTTTTGAAATTGAACTGAATACACTTTTGCATTATGATATGGCTACAAGTCTTTGGGGGCCATGGAGTGGAATGTAGTGAATTGAAAGAAAATGGTCCCCATAGGGAGTGGCACAATTAGGAGATGTGGCCTTTTTGGAATTGGTGTGGTCATATTAAAGGAAGTGTGTCACTGTGGGGTAGCCTTTGAGGTCTATGTTCATGCTATGCCCAATGTTGGTACAGACTTCTGCTGCTGCCTGGAAGTCAACTCTCAACTCCTTCTCCAGCACCATGTCTGCCTGCATGTCACCCACCATGGTACAAACCTCTGAAACTGTAAGTTTGACCCAATTAAATGTTTTCCTTTACAAGAGTTGCCATGGTCATGGTGTCTCTTTACAACAATAGAAACCCTAACTAAGACACAAACTATGGGGACTTTTGATATTGGACTGAATGCATTTTGCATTATGAGGTGGTCATAGCCTTTGAGGGAATGGGAATGTTATGGCTTAAAGATAATATATTTTGTTCCTGAGTTGACAAGGAGTGGACTTGTAGTGGTTAATATTCTTAGCAAAGTTGGCAGGATCTCAAGTTGTGAATAGACAGGCATCCAGGTATGTCTATGAGGAATTACATAGATCAGGCTAACTGATATGGAAGACACATCCTAAATACAAGCAGACCATCCATGGGTTGGCACATACACTGAATCAAAATCAGGAATCACACTGAGTATATTAATCCATCCTCTGTATCTTGACTCTAGATGTAATGTGACTTTCTCAAGTTCCTGTCACTATGACTCCCACACCATGACAGACTCAATCTATAAGCCAAAATAAATACTTTCTCTTTCATATAAATTTATTATTTTAAAAATTTTCAAATAAAACCCCATACTTTTAAGGGGCGTTTTCAGCTCCACAGCAACAATGCAAGTAATTACTATAGCACCTTTCTGAGCTTCCTATTGTGATCCACTGGCCAATGTCTGGCTACATGTTAATACATATTGCTTTAGAGACTATGGCTTTGTAGTGTGCTTAGAAATTATGAAAGATGAAGTTTCTAGATTTCTACCTCAAGACTAATTTGGCTACTCTGATTCTTTCAGAATCTGTATAAATTTTAAGAATACTGTGTTCTAACTATGCACCAAATGGGTTAGAAATGAGGGGTTCATGATATCTACAGATTGCATTGGATAGTATGAACATTCTTCCAATATTAGGTCTTCCAACTCATAATGTTAGATGCTTTTCCATTTTCTTGCATCTTCTTGGATTTTCAACAATGTTTTCTACTTTTATTATACAAGCCTATTTACTACATGGGTACATTTCTTTCATTTTTATTAGTTTTGATGATCCTTTGAATTTAAAGGATATGTCCTTTAAATTCATGACACAACAATTTGGGTTCACACAGGTATTACAAGCTCTTGGCCTATGCTTGACAAGGGCAAGAAAATTGCATGATTGAGGAATAAGACTATTGTCCCTGAAGAACATTGTGCTAAGCTGTGTCCAACAGGGAGAGCATATGTTTACAAACATAGCTCTTAACAAAACACTGGGCTAGGTATTTTCTCACTATAAAAACATAGATGTCAGAGTAGGAATGAGGTGATTCTGCTAGGTAATACGTAGCTCTAGGCAGATGCAAAAACTCAAGCTGTCCTCACAATTGGAATCCCAAGAGCTATAACTACCTCATGGAAGCCAGAAACACTAATTTGAGGGCAAGCTCATTATGCAGTGTTGATGTTCATGAAGAGAAACAGAAAATATGAGGGATATTCTTTATAGTCCTAGACAATATGGGCCTTGTGAACCAAAATATTTTGTCATTCATGAATTCCTCTGTTGGACATAAACGTTTCCAGTACTAGGTTTGGACTAAGGGTGAGACAGTCACAATAGAGGGCTGTTGTTGAAGAGCTGATCCTCTACAGATATTCCCACACTAATCATTGAAAATGCAGAAATATAAAAACCAGCAAATTAGCCAGGCAGTGGTGGTGCACGCCTTTAATCCCAGCACTCGGGGGGCAGATGCAGGGGGATCTCTGTGAGTCCAAGGACAGCCTGGTCTACAGAGTGAGTTCCAAAGCTACACAGGGAAACCCTGTCTCAAAACAAAACAAAACAAAACAAAACAATAAAAACAACAAAAAACAGGCACATGGAGGTCCTAGGGAAAACATCAACAAATAAAGCCAGTGCTAAAAGTTGCTTCTCTGGCACTCCTGGATACTGATACGGCTTCGAATATAGGAAAGAAATGCTCACTTAATAAGAAGTGGGTTGCTTAAAAACCTATCACATTTCCTTGCAAAAGTTTAACTGCAATTCAAACGCACGGAAATAATCAATTTGATGATATTTTATGAATTCCATGCTGTCACTGGCCATGATATCATTCCTGATGGCACTAAAATTATATGGTGTGTGTGTGTGTGTGTGTGTGTGTGTGTGTGTGTGTGTGTGTATACCTTAGGTAATATAAGGATTTGAAGTGTCAAAAGGTGTACCTCATCAAATAGAATCACTCTTCCTTTCAGTCCTCCCCTTGTTCCTCCTCCCTCCCTCTGAGAGATCTGCCCCCTCCCTCTTTTCTTTTCCTATCTCCCTCACCATCCCCCATCTCCTCATCTTTTTCTGTCCTTCTTCCTCTACTTTACTCCTTCTATTTTTCTTCTCCTCCTTAAAATATTTTTGAATATATTCTTACAACCCCAAACTAACTGTGTCAAAAGCTGGCCTTGTGCTCCTGATCATCATGCCAAGCATTCCACTTCTTAAGTACTGAGATTACAGGCAGGTCACCACCCTAGGTGTAAAATCTTATTTCTTATTACGTGTTTCTCTTGTTGGTTTATTTCTGTGTCACAAGAGAAGCACTGATCAAAGAAGATGAAAAAGTGTCTAAAGAATGTGTAGTGAGCAGAGGCTTTAAAAACTTCCTCTCCTTGATTCTTTGGTCTCCTTGTTTGTCATGAGGTGGCATTTGGTGACGTATGGGCTTTCCATGGTCAGCAGGGTGGTTTGGCTGATGTTTGAGCCATGAAGCATCTGAAGATGAGGTAGTATTTTTAAATCTTTATTTTTGTTCACATCTGGTATATGCATGTGTATCTGTATATGTGTGTGCACATGTAAGTTGACGCTTTGACATGAAGTTAAGTCAGTTGTGAGCTGACTAATGTGGGTGCGGGGAACTAAACTCAGATCCTCTGCAAGAGCAATATGTGCTCTTAACTGCTTAATCATATCTCCAGCCTATGCCTCGAGGCAAAGTCAAATGTACTCTAGTAAGGTTAAAAACTCACTGTATTTTGAGGATTTACCCCAATTCTAATCATCATGCCTCTATCTCCTGAGTGATAGATGTCATATGTGTATCTCTGTATCCAGTATGATGCACTAAAAATCAAAGACAGGGCTCCATGCATGCTAGAAAAGAACTCTATTACCTGAACTACATCGCCAGCCCCGTCCATTAGGTTTAAGAGATTAAATGTGAATACTATATAAATCATAACTGAATTCTACTTAAATTTTTTATTTTTTTATTTTTTTTGTTTTTCGAGACAGGGTTTCTCTGTGTAGCTTTGCGCCTTTCCTGGAACTCACTTGGTAGCCCAGGCTGGCCTTGAACTCACAGAGATCCGCCTGGCTCTGCCTCCCGAGTGCTGGGATTAAAGGCGTGCGCCACCACCGCCCGGTTTACTTAAATTTTTTAAACATTAAAAATATGCAACCACAAAAAAATTACATAATCTTTTATAAATAACTAGTAACCAGAAAAGACAAAGTTTATTTATATATGAGTTAATGAATTAGGAAAATGAAAAATGAATGTGAAGAATAATTTATGAACTTATAAACATTGAATGAATTTGAATTATATAATTACCAGTATTATAATTAATTATTTATAAAAATAAATTTGTGACAAGAATTACCTTATAACTTATGTAATATATGAAGGAAATAAAAATCAGTCTGCAAATTTAACTGTAAGATAAATTCTAAGCTTTTAAGTATACTTTTTGCCTGAAATTGTTTTAATTCTTTGTATTAGATGAGCAAATTTCACACATTTGAAGTACACCAGCACCTTCAAAGTTAACAAAAATTTATTTAAGAGAGAACTTCTAAAATGGATTTGTTGAGAGGAGCATGAAAAATTGACACAAAATGAAAATCAAAATAGTTGAAAAAAATTCCCAGACACCTGCAGAAAAATGAATGAAAGAAACTGAAAAGAGAATTGGAAATAGGGAAGGGCATTCAGAAAATGGAAACTAGTGTTTTTCCCTACTTAAGACAGAAGTGCACAACATGGACTTCAGAGAACCTAGAGGGGAAGCTTCAGGACCATAGAGCCCAGAAAAGCAGCAGCACCTGCAACATTCACAATGGCCAGGCCCTGTGCTCTGCTGACATTCCTGGTGCTGATGCACTACTGGTCAAGCTGCTGTCTGGCATGTGACCTGCCTCAGACTTATCACCTCAGGAACAAGAGAGCCTCCACACTCCTGGCACAAATGAGGAGACTCTCCCCTCTCTCCTGCCTGAAGGACAGAATGGACTTTGCATTCCCTCTGGAGAAGGTGGATGCCCAGCAGATCCAGAAGGCCCAAGCCATCCCTGTCCTGCAGGAGCTGACCCAGCAGGTCCTGATCCTCTTCAGCTCAAAGGACTCATCTGCTGCTTGGGAGACAAGCCTCCTAGACACATTCTGCACTGGCCTCCACCACCAGCTCAAAGACCTGCAAGCCTGTCTGATGGAGCAAGATGAGGTGCAGGAACCTTCTCTGAGCCAGGAAGACTCCCTGGTGGCTGTGAGGAACTACTTCCACAGGATCACTGTCTACCTGAAGGAGAAGAAACAGCCCCTGTGCCTTGGAGGTGGTCAGAACAGAAGTCTGGAGAGCCCTGTCTTCCTCAGCCAACCTGCTGGCAAGATTGACTGAGGAGAAGGAATAATTCCTGAACTAAAGTGGAGAGGACTCTCCTGAGCTGGGACAGTGCACCACACTGCACCAATTCTGCTCTCTCAATGCTTTCACTCTTTTCGACATCTTTCATCAACCTTCCCAGATGTTTCATCAGTTATGAGCAATTCTGTATTGTGTATTGTATACACAACTGTGTATATTGTATAGGCATTAGCTTCCAGATTCATCCAGTTATTTGTATTTATGTGTATAAATATTTATTTAAGTATAAAATTTAAGTTATAACATCATGTGAAATTTTAAATTTTCTTTAATATAATAAAATACTTCATATGTAATAAAAGTATTTTTCTGTGTTCATTAAATCTTTATCATATAAGTCTTATATTTTTCCATTACTTATAGTTTCTCATTTTTATTTCTTTAAACTAACATTACAAAGTAAGAGCCACATACATTGGTAGGATACATGTGTAAATTGTATGGTGTTTAAATATAAGCAGACCTAAACATCTTTTAATTATCATTTTTTACATTTAAAATCCTAAATTATTCTCTAGTGTTTCATAATGTATACTACATGACTGTTCTTTGTAGTTGATATGTTGTGCAATAGTGAAGGAGAATATATCTTCATATTAAATTGTGATAGTGCAATTTTTAAACTTTGTTTCTCCTCTTTGGTAATTTCATACATGAATACTTCATATTTAGATCATATGCACACTCTTTTTCCTGTCTCTGACTCTTCCTAGACCTCCCCACCACATTCTCATCCTAATATCATACCTTGTTTCACATCTTTGTCTTTTTATTGTTGTCCAGTTAGTGTTTTCCATATTTGCACATGTATAAGGTGATATTCAACTAGTCCAATTAGTAATTTCCATATTTGCATAGGTATAGGGTGATAGTCACTGAAGAATAAGCCATCTACTGTGGGCCACACCATTGAAGAAAACTGACTCTCTCTCAGTAGCCATCAACTGCCAGGTCTCCTCAATTAGGGATGGGGAATTTGAGCCCCTTCCCTCTCCATGCTGGAGCGTTGACTGGCTTGATCTTGTCTACACTCCTTTTCCCACAATCACAGCTGCCCTGAGCTCGTGAGTGCTGTAGCCCTGTCATATTCAGATGTTTTTCAGCAATCTTCCCCAACTTTTGGCTCTACAGTCTTTCTGGCCCTTCTTCTGCAATGTGCCATGAGTCTTGGTTTGGGAAGGAGGTGTGATATTAACATTTAATATAGGGATGAGCACTCATAGTTGCTTATGCTCTGCCATTCAATTAACTGGGAATTTTTATATTAACTACCACATTCTGCATAAGGAAGTTTCTTTGAAGATGGTCAAGTATTTCACTAGCATTTAAATGTAAGTATTTAAAAGGGTCTCCGAAACTATGGCCCTTCGGCAAAATAGCTTCTCTAACCTCCCAAGTCATGGGTTCTTGGCCATGTTTGCAGTACAAGGCACGAGTTTCCTCTTTTGGAGTAAGCCAGATTTTCCATTAAAATGTTGTTGGTTACTCCTGTAACATTTATGCCACTATTGTACTAATGGGCGTAGCTCTCTCAACCAGTCACTATCTTAGCTCACAGGGTACACAGTCGGATAAGGTATTTCATGGATTCTGCCTTAGCAGCATGAAAAATACCTTCCCACTGTGATAGGTAACCAAAAAGGGGGAACCTTCCAGGTTAGTATCAAATTGAATCCCCAATATCCTGTGATCAAAATGTATGGTGTCTTTGAAATAATATGGATTCAGTGAAGCATTTGCATCCATGTGTGTTGTAATGTACTTTTCATATATTTACTCCTCCGTAACGCAAACCCTTCACCCTGGTCCTCTTTTTCCAAAAAAAGGAACCTGGTCAAAATCTATGCCATATCTATATCTATATTTGTGGATTGCCATATGATATGAAACATATACCATATATCTTTTCAAATATTTCCATTAGAATAATGTTCTTTATATCTATCCATATTCATATAAATCATATAATATTTCTGCTTTATATGTGAATATCTTCTACTACATATTGTAGGTATATCTTGTATTTTCTCCTTTTTTATTTTTTCTTATAGCTGATATAGCTGATAGTATTGACAAACACTTATACAATGTATATAACTTTTAAATATCCTTTCACCTTTTGATATACATTTAGGCTAATTAAATATTTTGTCTAATGCGAATGCTAATGTAATAAACATGAATATACAGATGTTTCTATTGTAAGTTCACTTTGTTCTTTCTGATACATACACATGTGTGGTACAGCTTATCATATGGTAGCTCCATTATTAGCTTATGTGAGGAAAATTCATAGTGACACTCAGCACTAATTAATGCCCCTACCACCAAATTAAAGTTTCTACACACCAGTATTCTCACCAGCATTTACGGAATGATAGCCATTCTGCTTGGGGTGAAATGAAACAAGAATATAAACTTGATTTGAAATTTCCCTGGTAGCTAATGATGCTGAACAAGTTTCAAATGTGCATTGGCACTTTGTGCTTGCCCTTTTGAGAACTATCTCTTGTTTCACTTGCCTAAGAAGTAATAGAACTATATGTTCTTTTAACATTTTAACAATTTTATTTTTTCTAGTATCTAATTCCTGGTCAGATGAATAGTGGAAATGCTTTTCCTTCCTCTCTGTAGACTATATTTTCACTTAGGCCATTGTTCTTTTGCTATGCTGAAAATTTGAAATTTTATATATTTTTTGTCCAGTTCCCATTTCTCACTTCTTGCTGCTTCCTGGACTGTCTGAGGCCTTTTCATAAAGCCCTTGTGTATAGCTCCTATGAAGTGTTTTCTCTAAGTCTGTCTTATCAACTTCCAAGTTTCTGCACTCACATTCAGATCTTTCATCATTTTGATGGACTGTTGTACTGAGGGGCAGATAGAGACCTGGTTTTATTCTCCCAGCCCCAGTTACGGAAGACACTCTCCAGCCCCAGTGTGTGCTGGTGGTAATTCAGGGAGCTCAGGTGGATGTAGCTGTGTGTACTTATTTCTGGACCAACTGTTCCATTGTACTGATCCTCGTATCTCCTTCTGTGTTAGTGTCCTGCTGTCTTGATTACTGTAATAGTGTAGTGCATGCAATCAGGTATTGAAATACCCCGAACACTGCGCTTTGTGCTTCCGTGTGCATTTGAGGAATGATGTTTCTGTTTGAGTGCAATGTTGTTAAACTTTATTGAAACTTCATTAAATCTTAGGTCACAGTCATTTTTGTATTATCACTTCTTATTTCACAGCTTTAGGACGTCCCGGGTGCTATATTGAATGTTACTAACATTACTGTTATTGCTTCCCATTTAAGAACAAAAGTCTCGTCCTCTCTTTTGCTTTCATGAGAACTGACATCACATTTTCGTTTCTATGCTAAGACCCAAAACTGGCTTTTACTCTCTAGGAAAATAGAAAAGACAAAAGTAAGTAATCAGTAAATAACTAAATAAACAGCTAACTATCATGAAATTAGAATGGATGCTATCTACTTGTGTCATTTTACTCTATCATCATTATGGTGTAAATGTAACGAAAAGACAGAAGCACAGAAGTCTGTCATTAAATGAATGCCTCAAAATACAGTAAAATTAAATGAAAAGTTATATACAGTTCAAACACAAAAACTATATACTGTTCAAATACAGTTTTCCTCTCTGGAAGAATAGTCTGATTGTCTCTACCATGAAGTTTTGAGTTGAGTGGAGATGCAGATGCAAGGACCTTAATCCCTTACTATAATCAAACTGGATAAACATCCTTGGCCTTATTCCTGTACAACTGTAATCAAATGCTCAGCCATCAGTATATCTTGTACACCCATCCAATCATTTCCAACTAGAAGTATTTGATGATCAAGTGTGGATTATATAAAGAGTATTTGAGGGAACAATTAGTACTTATCTACTATGAATGAAGTTAAGAAAAGCTGAAAAATGTTTACAGCAATGTAGACAAAACGCTTTGTTGATGTTATTGTCTGGGGTTCTTGATACTCTGGTCCCTGGAAACTTGAGTCACTACAGAAAACAAAACATGAACATATCAACACACTAAAGATAAGAGCATAATTCTCTAGGATTTATGGTACTGAAATCCAAGCAGACACCATATCCAGTATGAGAGCTGACGTCATCAGGGTGTGATGAGCACACTCTCAGGGATTGCTGTACAAAGGAAGGACAGAGAGTATTGGGTCACTGTGCAACAGTGAGTGTGGGCAGACTCAAAAGCCACTGAGTGAGTCACATGTTACTTGGAAAATGGCATCATGTTGGCATCAAAATCTCCACGCACAGACCAAGAAGAAACCAGCATTCAGGGTAGGGGCCATTGTTACAGATTGAAGAACATTGTGGACATCAGTGGTAAAAGGTTAGACAGGGAGGGAGGTGTCTACATTAGTCCTAAATTTGGGGGAATAGTGAGGCACAACCCCATGTCCTTCAGTTCCTGAGAGTGAGCAATATCAGCGAAGCTCTGTCAACTGTGATGAGTCACCCATGGGAATAAACAGAAAAACGTCTTCTGCTTCTTCATTCTGAGGAGCCTCTGTGTTATGAAGGCTCTGCCCAATCTCTACACAGTAAAGGAAACTCCTAGACTCTCTCGTGGCTGTGAGGAAATACTTCCACAGGATCACTGTCTACCTGAAGGAGAAGAAACACAGCCCCTGAGCCAAAGTGGAGAGGACACTCCTGGGCTAGGATCCTGCACCTCACTGCACAAATTCTGCTCTCTCAATGCTCTCACTCATTTCAATATCCTTCAACCAACCTTCCTGGATGTTTCATCAGTTATGAGCAGTACTGCATAATATTGTAGAGACATATGCTTCTAGATTCATCCAGTTATTTCTATTTATATGTGTAAATATGTGTGTAAAAATTTATTTAAGTATGAAATTAAAGTTATAATACTATGTGAAATTTTACATATTCTTTAATATAACTAAACATTTTCCCTTTATGGAATAAAGTTATTTTTCTGTGTCATCAAATATTATTAGTTTTGTATCTATCCATTCTTACATCTTTTCATACTATAAATTTTATTAAAACTGACACATTACAGCATAAAAATTGAACCCATTTACAGGGTACATTGTGCTGGTTAGTTTTATGTCCACTAGATTCAAGCTAAAGTTATCTGAATGGACTGAATATCAAAAGAAATGCCTCCATGTGATGGCTTTTCAAGTAAGTCTGTAGGGCAATTTCTTAATTAATACTCGAGGAGAAGGTCCTGTCCCATTCTGGGAGGTTCCATCCTTAAGCGAATGGTCCTAGCTCTGTAAGAAAGCAAGCTGAGAGATCCCTGAGTAGCAAGCCAGTAAGCAGTACCCTTCCATGGCTTCTGCATCAGTGCCTTCCTGCCAGCTCCTGCCCTGTTTGAGTTTTACTTCTGACCAACCTTGATGATGAACAGTGCTGTGGATGTGTAAGTCAAAACCACCCTTTCCCCTCCAAGTTGCTTTGGTCATGGTGTTTCATGGGAACAATAGTAACCCTAAGACAGAATTGGTATCAAGATTAAGGGGGCATTCATGTGACAGGTCTGATCATGAGTCTTGGGAAAGATTGTGGAAAGACTTTGGAACATGGGGCTAGAAAAACCATTGAGTGTTCATAGCTTGGTTATCTGTTCCAGGGGAGCTTGGAAGATAAGAATGTTGAGAGCTGCCAGGCAGTGGTGGCACAGGCCTTTAATCTCAGCACTTGGGAGGCAGAACCAGGTGGATATCTGTGAGTTCGAGGCCAGCCTGGTCTACAGAGTGAGATCCTGGACAGGCACCAAAACTACACAAAGAAACCCTGTCTCAAAAATTAAAAAAAAAAAAAGAGAGAGAGAGAGAGAGAGAATCTGATTCTGGTTAGCCAGCAGAAATAATCAGCTGTGATTAACATGATATCAAAAGTATTACAGGGAAACCTTGGTTTTACTGAGACATTTGATGTTGGTGAGAAGGAGCTGAGAAATCAGGGGAGGTTAAGAGAAGACCACTGTGTAAAAATCATCAAGCTGGTGCTGATTTGGAAGGCATGGAGGTGTTAGCAGATTATCTGAAGATTGGCACTCTATGGTACAGCTGGAGTTCCTCAAAAGAGCCCCGAGAGGCTACTTGTGAAAGCGCAGCCCTATTTCTGCAAGAGACTCCAACATTTTGGAGATGCCAGTACCTTAGGGTGCCCACAAGGAGAGCGGCAGGTGTGTATTGGAGCTGACCTGAACCTAGGGATCAAGCTGTGTGTGCTGCAGGGAATGGATCTGGAGATGAGACCCAAGCCCTTTGGAAAAGCACAGAAAATAGTGAGTGAATCTCAGATATTGGTCATTGAGTTCTTTGCACTGTTGGAGTTTGATTTGGCTGTGTTCAGATTGTGACTGTGTTCTTCTTCTTCCCTCTAAAGTAAGAAAGTGTTTATTTTTGATATTTAGAGGAGCCCACAATTGAGATACTTTGGGTTTTAAGTGAGAATTTGGATATTTTTAAAATTTTTATACCTTCATTTATTTTTATTTTATGAATGTTTTCACCTCATGTATGTCTGTTTGTCACATGTATGCCTGTTTCCTGTGGAGGTCAGAAGGGAGCATCAGATCCTATTGAAAAGGAGTTACAGGTGGCTGTGAGCCACTTTGTGAGTTCTGGGAATCAAACCCAGGTCCTAGGCGAGAGCAGTCAGTGCTCTTCACTATTGACCTCCCCCTCCTGTCCCTGAGTTTGGATATTTTAAAGAGACTTTAAAATTTTAAGTGAGTGAATGCTTAAAAAACTGTGTCACTCTTAAAACATGGACTATTTTATAATGTGATGTTCATGACTGTGGGGATGAACAAGAAAAGGAAAGGCTGGTCCATAACATTGATGTGTTTCCCTGTCTTGTTGTGAAGGGGTTAGGTGTGTTGGCTAGTTTTATGTCAATGTGGCAGAAACTAAAGTCATTTGAGAACAGAAAACCTCAATTAAGGAAATTCCTCCACATGCTGGGGTTATACACAAGCCTGTGGGCCATCAATTAGTAATGATGTAGTGAGTGGTGCTGTTCCTGAGCTGATTTACCTAGCTGTATAAGTGCCACTGAGCAAGGCCTGAGGAGCGAGCCAGTAAGCAACACTCCCCCATGGCCTCTGCATTAGCTCTGCTTTCCAGTTCTTGCCCCTTTTGTGTTCCTGACCTTTGATGATGAACTGTGATGTGGAAGTGAAATTCTAGTAAGCCCTTTCCTACCCAAGTTGCTTTGATCATGGTGTTTCATCAAAGCAATGGCAACCCTAATTAAGACAATGTTAAAATTTTGTGGTTCTTAAATATAAGCAAATCCAACCATCTTGTCATTACCATTCCATTGTAGACAAAAATCCTAGAATCTTGTCTTCTAGTGTTTATAAAATGTATAGTGAAGTAGCATTCTGTGTAGTCAATATGTTGTACAATAGTAAGCTAGAAACTCTGGCTCCTATCAAATTGTGACTTGGTCCAATTTTTACAATTTGTATCTATTCTTTTGTAATTTCATATATGAATGCAATGTATGTACATTATGTCCACCATTTTCTCACTTCCTTGAATCTTCCTAGAGCTCCCCACCATATTCTCATCCCAACTTCATGTCTTCTTTTCTTTGTTTTCCTTTTAATACAGCCCATCGACACCAATTAGTGCATCTCATATTTGCATATGTATAGGGTAATATACACCAAAGAGTGTGTCATCTACCGTAGGTCACACTACCATTGGCCATCACTGCCAGTGGGACTTCAGATTGGGATGGAGCATTGTGAGACCCTTCCCTGTAAAAGCTGAAATGTAGACTGGCTTCACTTGTATAGATCTCTTGCACACAATCACAACTGTCTTGATTTCATGAGTGCCCTGTCATGTCCAGAGATACTTAGCAGCAATCTTCCCCAAATTCTGGCTTTACCATTTTTCTGCCATTTCTTCTGCAATATTTCCTGGGCCTTGGTTAGAGAAGGAGATGTGATATTGACATTGCCTGTTGCTTAGATGAGTAGATATACCCATCTCACACTTCTCATTCTTTGATGGTAAAAGCCTAAATCTTTACATTTCTCCAGAATAGAGCATTTTTCTGTGTATATAACCAGCATGCTGTGCAGTAGTAAGCCAGAATATAGTGATATGTAAAGCCTTTATATCTGGGTTTAAATGAAATATATGGTAAAGCCTTTTTGTCTGACTTTGGGTGAAATATTTCAGTAAAGCCTTTGCTGTGTTTGGGTTGATCAGCAGAGGCTGAGAAATTGTCTTGAAACTGTTTAAACCTTGAAGAACTGTTGTCTCTCTGGAAACCTGCACTTGGTGCTCTGTGAGAGCTTGCAGCTGCACCGACCTAGGTCCTAAGACGCTCCTGGCAAACTGGAGTTCATACTTTTGATGATGGCCAGCCATAGTCAAAAGGGAATGATATTTGTGTGGACTGTCTGCTTTCATGGTCAGCAAGAACAAGTAAACTGTGGTAGTTAGAACCTTTCCTATCCCCTGTTAACTTTGTATATGCTTGAACAAAGTAACTGGAGTGAGCTAGCTGGGTGTCAGTCTTTTCCAAGAAGGCTGAACCCCTCTGCTCCTTTGGAAAATGAAGGCTTAGCATCTTGTCGAGCTTCTCCCTGTACTGCAGCAGCTATAAAGATATCAAACAATACCAGAATGTCTTGCTCCTGTGAAATTGTGACTTAGTCCTCTTTGACCAACCGTTCCAGGCTTGTTCTCCTCTGGCTTCTCTGACATATTGTTCAACTCTCAAGTCTTGTGCATTTAACTGAAAACAAACCTCCTTCACAGGAACAATACAGGTGGAAGCAATGACCTTCTAGAATTTATGATACTTAAACCAAGAAGAGAGGACTTCCAGTATGAGTTCTGACATTATCATTGAAGCCCTATCTCATGGAGTAAGGTTTTTAAAAAAAGGAGTGCTGAGGATGAGATTTCACTGTGCAGCAGAAAGCAGAAAGAATTTGAGAGCTACTGAGTAAGTCCCATGGTATTAGAAGTAACACCATTCCTGGGGGCAGGCTCTGCACACACATACACACCAAGGAGGAACCAGCACTGCAGGTCTGGGTGATTGTCACAGGTTGAAGAACACTGTAGACCTCAGTGCACAGGGGTTGAGCAGAAAGGGGATATCACCACGAATCCTGACTCTGAGGGATCAGGGAAGCAGAGCCATGTGGGTCTTGAGAGGGAGAATTTGTTCCTGAGACAAGAAATGTCAGAGAACCCCTTTGTAATGAGTCACCTGTGGAAATAAAGAGGAAAAGCACCATCTGGTTCTCCATTCTGAAGAGACTGTGCTATGAAGGCTCTGACCAATCACTACCCAGTTATGGAAGAAAAAGGGGCCATGGAGTATCACTTTCCACTTAAAGTAAGCAAGAAAACTAAGGACAAACTGTTGTCCCTCCAAGATAAATACACACATATTAAATGAATTAAATAATTCTCTCTCTCTCTCTCTCTCTCTCTCTCTCTCTCTCTCTCTCTCTCTCTCTCTCTCTGTGTGTGTGTGTGTGTGTGTGTGTGTGTGTGTGTGTGTGCCTGTACATGTACATGTATGTGTGTGCATGTTTTTCTGCTCTGGTACAAAGCTGTGTTCTGGTAACTGAGGAATAATGGATTTTCAGACAGAGTCCCAAGCTAAGAAACTCTGCTATCAGTAGACCGTGCCTATGAAAATGCTTAACAAATTCCTACATTTCTTTCACCTTCCTAAATATTTGATATTTACAAGTTAGTCGTGTTACCCATGTGCATCCACAGGAATGACAGAAAGACAGACTTCCTGGATAAGGATTCCAAGACAGACATCAGAAGGCCATGGACTGAGGGGAGGAAAGGGCACTAGGAAGGGTCTGCACAGCCAGGGAAACCATCACCAGGGTCAGTAGACACAGAGATGAGGGAACAGGTTTCCAAAGAAATTATCAGCAGCTGAGAAGCAAATATTCCAGTTAGATGCAGTTTGGAGGTGAGGGGAATAGTGACTCTAATGTTCTCTATGCAGAAGGGCTTTCTATATAATCTGAAACAATATAACATTATTTATTGTGGTTATTTTAATTAATTAATTAATTACAGAATGAAGACCAAGACTTTGAAGTTTCACACACAGAGAAATGACCCTGCAGATCCTAGCTGCTGTAGGAGACATTGAAGAGCTAGAACTGCTTCTCTTATGATTTGACACAAACATTGTTTATAGGGACTTAACAGTGCTACAGTGTCCTGTGCATGAGGATAAACATCATATGCTGATTAAAGTGATTAGAAATTTGGTATGATTGTAATAGTACTCATGGCATAGCATTTGAGATCCTTAGCCTTTGAAATCTAGTGTTCAGACACTTTACCTATGTGTGGTTTGGATATGGAATGTCTCTCAAGGTTTCCTGTGCTGGAGGCTGGTACTCATGGGAGCAGTGTTCACAGGGAACATGAGCCTTCATCATCCTCAAGGAACAAACTGTATCAGTGAAAGCCCGTTGATTGTTGGAGATGAGTGGACTACTAGGTAGTGAGGCTTTGCTGCAGGAAGGTTAGGGGGCTCCATCTAAGGACACACACATTTCATCCCTGTCTGCATCTTGGCCACCATGAAGTGAGTGACTTTGTGAGTCCTATTGTCTTCCTACTATGCAATGGATCCGAAAATCCAAGGAGTTAACGTTCAAATTTGTGAGACAAAACAAGTGAAAATTAACCTTTGACATTTTTAATAGCTTATCACTCTTGTGTATGTATGTGAGTGTATGTCTATGAATGTATTTGTGTGTGACTATACATGTGTGTCTGTCTGAGTGTGTGTGCATGTGTGTCTGTGTGTATGTATTGTGTTTGTGTATATATGTGAGGAAGTATGTATGTGAATGTGTGTGTAAGGATATGCATGTGTGTTTCTGTGTGTAAGTTGTGTGTGTTGTATACATATATATGTGGAATATGGGATTGTGCATGTGTGTGTGTGTTTGTGCAAATGTGTGTATGTGTGGAAATTTGTGCATGTGTGTGTTTATGTTTGAATGATGGTATGTATTTGTATGTGTGGGAATGTGTACATTGGTGTGTGCTTGAGTGTTTGGGTATGTCTCTCTGTGCACATGTGTTGAAAATCTGTCTTATATGTGACTATGTGTGCATACATGTGTAGGGGAGTGTGTTTATGTGTATTTCTATTGTGAGAATATGTTTATGTGTGTGTGCATATGTGTGTCTATGTGTGAGTGTGGAATGTGTGTGTATTTGTGTGTAATATGCATGTATTTGTGTGTGTGAGTATGGATGCACATATTTGTGTAAATGTGTATTTGTGTGTATGTGTGTAAGCATGTGTGTGCATTTGTGTGTTTGTGTATGCCTGTGTGTGTTAGTCTTGTATAATATTAGCGGGACCAGCCTTAATATTATACATCCCAGGGGCTCAGGAGAGAGAACTACTAACGGCGAGGACTATTTTCAGGAAATAGAATCTCAGCACACCGAGCTCTATAGTCCACTTGCTTTAATTCCTCTGGCATAACATCCTATATACACAGCTTCATTTCTGTTCTCGTGCCTAGCTCCTTTCTTGTCTGATTTCTCTCTACTTATCTACTGCTCCCTCTTAAGTTCCATCTTAATTCTCTCGTCTTGATTCTGCCTCATCTAGGTCCTTTTCACCTTGTTCTTGCCCAGCTAGGACTTTCCCATCTGACTCTTTCTCATCTTCCATCTCGTTCCTCTAGTACTTTCTTCTAGCCCTTCAATCTAGTTCTTCGCCATCTCAGTTTGTTCCTCTCAAGTTCTTACCCATCTAGTTCTTCCACTCTCTTTTTTATTCTCAGTCCTCCACATGCCCTGGAAGTCCCGGTATAAAAAGGGAGGGTCCAAGCTAAATTATGTAAAGCTATTTACTTAACATTCACTTCACCTAGGTGGTGTCTCCTTGTGGAAATTACCTTAAGTCAGGAGACTTGCATGTGGGCTGCTATCACTGTTAGTCATTGAAAGTTGGGCACCCACCTGGGCGGTGTCTTCTGTTAGTCCTTGAAAGTGACTAAGGGAGATAATCTGATTGCAGAGAAAGCCTTTCCTGAGGCTGTTCTCCAAATTCCTGGAATGTGTATGTCCAGAGAGTGATCAGTCCACACTGTTAGCCCTTCTAAGGGAAAAGTCAATTGGGAAAACTATGAAGGCACACATGATTTTCATAACAGAATACAGCTGATATATAACAAGCCAAATAACACCAAAAACTTCTTGGAATTTGGCTTCCTCTGGAGGAATTCCCTGATCCCTCCAGGTAGTGACTTTGCCATAACCAGCTGAGTTCTTATGATACATTCCTGCAGCCTGCAGCATGTGAGTGTAACATATGAGCATGTGAGTGTGTGTGATGGTATGTGTGTATCTGTGTGATTGTGTTTGTATGTTTGTGTACATGGTTTTGTGACAGTATGTGGCTGTATGTATCCATATTGATGAATGAGCAAGTGTGTATATCTGTGTGATTGTTTAAGTGTGTGATGGTGTGTGGGTGCTGTGTGCATGCATGCATTGAGGACATGTGTGTAGGTATAAACTTGCCAAGTGTGAATGTAGCGGTCAGAGTCCAGTTTACAGTTTCTCTATTTCAGCCACTGGCTCCAGGAATCAAACTCACCTCATCAAGCTTGACCAGCAAGCCTTTACACATCATGCTACCTCATGGTGGCATGACAATCATTGGGTGAATGATGAAGATACACTGATGATGCAATTAACATTTTGTATAAATTAATATTAGAGTTCATAAAAGCAATTTGAAGAAAATAACTTAATAAAGCCTTTAAACATTGGAAAATTTATTTCATTAGCATCAATGCTTTTTTCTTTTTTGGATTTTTTTAGACGGGGTTTCTCTGTGTAGCCCTGGCTGTTCTGAAACTCACTCTATAGACTAGGCTAGCCTTGAACTCAGAGATCCACCTGCCTCAGCCTCTCAAATGCTGGGATTAAATGTGTGCACCACCACCATCATGAGCATCAATATTTTAATTTAGAAACAATTTGGACCACACTTTACATTGTGATTTAAACATATATGAAAATAATATAAATAAAACAGAAATTATGGTAAAATGAACTTCAACAACATTTAAATACAATTTTTAGAGAAAAATTTGTCTTTACAATAGATGTGTAAATTTCAAACAAAGAGTAAATCTGTGGTGTAATAGTTAATGACAATTCTACTTAGAAAAAGAAAGTTGTAAAACAGCTTTCTGAGGGCAGGAGTGAAAGGGGAAGCAATGATGAAAACCAAAATGGTTTAGAAAAAATTCCCAAAAAGAAGCAGAGAATGAGTTTAACAAAATGAAAGACAACTGGAAAGTAGGGGGAGGGCATTCAGAAAATGGAAACCAGTGTTTTTCCCTATTTAAGACAGATGCACGCAGCTTGGACTTCAGAGACCCTAAAGGGGAAGGTTCAGGACCACAGAGCCCAGAGGACCAGCAGCATCTGCCACATTCACAATGGCCAGGCCCTGTGCTCTGCTGACATTCCTGGTGGTGATGCACTCCTGGTCAAGCTGCTGTCTGGGATGTGACCTGCCTCAGACTCATCACCTCAGGAACAAAAGAGCCTCCACACTCCTGGCACAAATGAGGAGACTCTCCCCTCTCTCCTGCCTGAAGGACAGAATGGACTTTGCATTTCCTCTGGAGAAGGTGGATGCCCAGCAGATCCAGAAGGCTCAAGCCCTCCATGTCATGGGTGAGGTGACCCAGCAGGTCCTGACACTCTTCACCTCGGATGAATCATCTGATGTTTGGAATACAACCCTCCTAGACACGTTCTGTGATGAGCTCTACCAGCAGCTCAATGACTTGCAAGCCTGTCTGATGGAGCATGTGGAGGTGCAGGAACCTTCCCTGAGCCAGGAAGAATCCCTTGTGGTTGTGAGGAACTACTTCCACAGGATCACTGTCTACCTGAAGGAGAAGAAACACAGCCCCTGTGCCTGGGAGGTGGTCAGAGCAGAAGTCAGGAGAGCCCTGTCTTCCTCAGCCAACCTGCTGGCAGGATTGATTGAGAAGGAGTTAAGTCCTGAGCCAAAGTGATAAGAACGCTCCTGGGCTACAACACTGCATAAATTCTCCTTTTAAAACTCTCGTTTATTTTTGACATGAATTAAACCAACCTGACTAGATGTTTTGGCAAAACAGCACAAATTTTATCTATATATATAAGGGCACTTGTTTCTGCATCCGTTTGGGTATCTCTGTGTATTATGTGTGTATTTATTTTATGTAATTTAAGTTATTTAAGTTAAATCTTGCAGTTTTGTATTTTCTTTAATGTAGCAACCATCATATGCAATTAAATTATTTTGAATCCCATTCAATTTTGCTGTATAAAACACTTTGATTTTTAATTCTGTAACTTTTCAGATTTTTCCAGTCTTTTTAAGTTGATACTCTAAACCATAAAAATTTTACAAATGGACAGAGTGTTGAAAATTGTACTGAATATAAGTACCTAGGTAGCCTCTCTGCATAGTGTTTAAACAAACCCTAAATCTATGTCCCTAATTCTCCCAGTATATAGTATTCTTTGTATGTAAAGCCAGCATTCTGTCTGGTAGGAAGCCAGAGAATCTTGCTCCTGTCACATTGTGACTTAGTCTTCTTTGACATATATTTCCCAGAGGAATCCTCCCTCTGACCTCCATGACCTCTGGTACCTTTCATCTACTCTCAGCTTCTATGAGTTTAACAGTTTTGGGTTCCAAATATCAGTGAGATTATATACAGTGATAGCAACAGCTATCAGAAAAGTGATTAGCCTGCCTGAATACCACAGACAAACATACCAAGAAGAAATCAGGAAATAAAACCTATTCATAACAGCCTCATGAAACATTCCTGAAATAAATCCCACCGGGGAAGTGAAACGCCTCTAAAATTAATCCTTTGCAACACCACTATTCCCTCTCAATTTTCATGGGTTTTCTTGTCCTCCTCCTACTCTTCCTCCTCCTCCTTCTCACCCTTCTTCTCTTGGAACTTCCAGTTGTACATGGATACACGGCCATCTCCTGGAGCCTAGGTAGCCTCTCTGAGGGGCCCCAACCTTGAGGACAACTGACTCTCTCTCAGAAGCTATCAACTGCCACAGTTCCTCAGCTAGAAGAGAACTTTCCTCCATTTTCCAAGCTGGGATTTTGTCCACCCTGGTCTTGTCCATTAGGTCATACCCACTCTCAGTTCATTAGTGCAACTGCCCTGTTGTGTCCGAGAACACTGCTTTGCTGTGGTCATCATCCACTGCCTCTGGGTCTTACAATTCTTCTGCTCCCTCTTCTGCAATGATCCTTGGGGCAGGAAGTCAGCCCTTTATTTTGTGTTCATGGATCAGTTGTGGGTCCCTGTGTTTATTGCCATTGACTGCAAGAGGCTTATGTGGTAAGGGGTAGTAATCCTGCAGTAACTCTCTCGTAGACATATATTTGTAATGTGAATTCAGGTATTGTGACACCACAACAATGCTTTTATTCTTTTGTATCTTCATGGTTCCATATGTCCTTTTTTTTTTATTTGTTTGTCTATGATTTTTTTCGAGACAGGGTTTCTCAGTGTAGTTTTGGTGCCTGTCCTGGATCTCGCTCTGTAGACCAGGCTGGCCTCAAACTCACAGAGATCCACCTGGCTCTGCTTCCCGAGTGCTGGAATTAAAGGCATGTGCCACCACCTCCCGGCCGATATGTGTTCTAAAAGTGATACTTCTGGGAGAAACATAACTTAAAATTTGTATTGTAGGGCTGGAAGAGATGGCTCAGAGGTACAAACACTGATTGTTTTCCAGAGGTCCTGAGTTCAAATCCCAACAACCACTTGTTGGTTCAAAAATATCTGTAATGAGATATGGTGCCCTCCCCCAGCCTGCAGGGATACATGCAGGCAGAACACTGTACATATAATAAACAAATCTTATATACCAATTTTTTTTTTGGTTTTTTGAGACAGGGTTTCTCTGTGTAGCTTTGTGCCTTTCCTGGGACTTACTTGGTAGCCCAGGCTGGCCTCGAACTCACAGAGACCCGCCTGCCTCTGCCTTCCGAGTGCTGGGATTAAAGGCGTGCGCCACCACCGCCCGGCCAAATCTTATAAATAAATAAAAATGTAGTTAAAAAATTTTGTATTGTGTCGTGGATTAAATAGGAATTTCCCCTATTGACCTATGTGTTTGAATGCGTGGCCCATGGGGAGTGGCACTATAAGAGGGCAGCCTTGTTGGAATAGGTGTGGCCTTGTACGAAGTGTGTCACTGTGGAGGTGGACTTAGAGGTCTTATATGCTCAAGCTAGGCCTTGCATGGTAGCCTCCTTCTGCTGCCTGTGGATCAAGGTGTAGAATTCTCAGGTCCTTCTCCAGTACCATGTCTGCCTGCGTCCTGCCATGTTTCCTACCATGAAGATGATGGTGGGAACTGAAACTGTAAGCCAGTCCCAATTAAATGTTTTCCTTTATAAGAGTTGCTGTGGTCATGGTGTCTCTTCACAACAATAGAAACCTTAACTAAGACATATGCATTGAACCTGAAGATCCCTAGGATATAGAGTCACTTTCATAGCATCATTGTAGTTAATCAACATAGATCTTTTCCACTGAATCTTAGTAGGTAATGTTTTTGCTGCTGCTGTCTCATTTGGATGACACGCCAGTTCCTTTCTTCAGCTTTCATTTCCAATGACATCATATTTTTTGGTTCATTGCCACAGCCAACATCAGGGTTTTCTTCCTAGGAAAGTATCAAAGATAAATACAGTAGATGTGGAGACTTCTATCATCAAACCAACACTTCAAGAAAAGACAGGAAGAGTGACTGGAAAAGTATAGACAGTTGAAGTACTGAAAACCTTCACTGTCTTTGAAAATAGCCTGAACCCCTCTACATTTAGACACATTGGAACTGAGTATTAGCCACTGAAATCAATAAGGAATTGATGGTTTACAAATACTTTATAGAGGGATCAGTGTCCTAGCCCAACACTGAAGGGGAAGTATGTATAAACATATATATTATATATGATGCACTATTTAATAGCAGCACATGCTATATATAATAATGTACATATATGTGCACACAGCTTTCTTTCTGATATACTCCCAGTACCTGCCTGCTGTCCCAGACCCCATCATTCAGCCTCATAGCCCTGGTTTCCTCCTCCCTGATGTGGGAAAACAGTGTTTGTTCCTCATTCTCTCCTCATCAACCAGCTCTGCCATTCTACAACTGATCTCTCTCTCTCTTTTTTTTTCTGTGTGTTTAAATCAGAGTGTTCTTCTAAAGAACTAATACTAACTATGGCCAAAAACAGAGAGAGGGGTAGGGGAAGGGTAGGGTGGGGAGAGTAAGAGGCAGTGGGAGAGAGAAGGGGAGGGGGAAGGGGAGGGAGAGGGGGAGGGACAGAAGAAACAATCTGCCATGCTTGCAAACATTAAGAGAGGAAGAGAGCCCTCCCCTACTGACCATCACTTTCAAAGAAGAAACTGTTTAACTCTGGTGTGTTTTCTTTAGAAATTTTTTCCTAGAAGAGTTTTCTTCACAACTAAAACAGGCATTTTCCCCAGAAGAACTGACATCAGTTTGGAAGACTCAACTCCCTTCACTTCTCATCTGAGGGAGGGAGCACCCTCCCAGTTCCACATGGGTCATGCCTTCTGGACAATGGTCTGCTCAACATGCACAAAACAGTCACTAAGGCTTTTTCCCCCTCTAGTCTTCTCTAGAGGAGTTTCTCTGGAGAAAGAGTCTGTGTGTAGTCCCCTCAGTTGATAATTACAACCAAGCTCTGTGTCTGACCTCACATCATTTTGACCAGTAGGTAAAGCATTTGGAATGTGTCATGTAACTGAGCAAACCATGCCCCAGCTAGGAATGATGTAAAATAATGTCTGAACCCACAGAAGAGATTCTCCTCCTGCTGCTCTGCCTACTGAGACCAGCAACACTGGGCTTGGTAAATGCACTGATTTATGACTGTTGTTTGAACAATGACTTCAAAATTTCAGATTACCTCTCCACAATAGAACATGTCACAAGGGGCAACCTGAATCCTTGTTACAGACAATATTACAGTCACTCTTAATTGGTACAGAATGAACTAGTTCTTATTCATACTGGATTGAGATCTGTGTTTTGCAGGGTTACAGATCAACAGACCAGAGTATCTTGACCCAACAGCCCCTTTGCATTCTTCAGGACACACGGAGTGAGGAAGATAATGCCCATCTGTAGGTTCAGCTGCCAGGGAAACCCTAGAGTTTCATCCACTTCATATATACATATATATAATACTTTGGGAATACCAGGGAATTTCACATCATGCACCCCAATCCTGCACCCCTCCCAGCACTCCCATATCTATCACTCACCCCTTCAGCATTGATCTCCAACAGAAAATAATTAAAAACAAAATGAAACAAACATAAAAACCCACCTCAACCCACGTCTTTCCCATTTCTCCAACCCTTCTTCATTCGTCCTAATGACATCAGGAGATTCAGTATGTCACACAGTATACCTTTTACTTCAATCAGCCTCACCCTCAAATGTTCTTTGCAATGAGTCATTGGTCTGGTTCAAGACTTCTGGCCTCTGTCTGGCACACCATCATCCAGAAGGCCCAGGCCATCCCTGTCCTGCAGGAGCTGACCCAGCAAGTCCTGATCCTCTTTAGCTCAAAGGACTCATCTGCTACTTGGGAGACAAGCCTCCTAAACACATTCTGCACTGGCCTCCACCACCAGCTCAAAGACCTGCGTGGCTGTCTGATGGAGCCGGGTGAGGTACAGGAATATTCTCTGAGTCAGGAAGACTCCCTGGTGGCTGTGAGGAACTACTTCCAGAGGATCACTGTCTACCTGAAGGAGAAGAAACACAGTCCCTGTGCCTGGGAGGTGGTCAGAGCAGAAGTCAGGAGAGCCCTGTCTTCCTCACCCAAGCTTCTGGCAGGATTGACTGATGAGAAGGAGTAAGTCCTGAGCCAAAGTGGAGAAGACTCTCTCTGGCTAGGATCCTGCACCTCACTGCTCAGATTTGGCCTTCTCCAAGAACTCTTTGACTTGGACATCATTGATTCAACTTGCCTGGATAGTTATCCTAATATTGGGTTATATTGTGTTGATCTGTAAGGGCATTTGCCCTATTCATTCAGATGTTTTATTTGTTTGTTTGCTTATTTATTTATTGATTGATTGATTGATTAGTTCTTCTGCTTGTTTGCCTATCTACATGATTTTAGTTATTTTTTAATACCATAGAATTTTATATATCCTTTAAATTATCAAACCGTTATTGTTAATCTGTTTCTTCTATTCAATAAATTTTTGACTCTACATGCTTAATCTTATGTGTCAGCCACACGATCTTATGAAAACTGTTTGATGCTTCTAAACTCATTCTGTAGACCATAAATATAACACATCTGGACTTGGTAGTAAATAATAATGAAGCAATGTATGCTGCTTAGACTTAAGAGGTGAGTTGATGCAGCCATCTGGTAGTTCCTGTTCACTGATGGTAAAAATCTTACTTCTCTTCATGAGATGGTACTCCTCTGGATGTATAGCCAGCATGCTGTACAGAAGGAAACCAGAACATCTTGCTTGTGTTCTATTGTGCCTTAGTCCTCCTTACCTACAATTCCCCCCCCCCCCGACCTCTCTGCCCTCCCCTAACTAACATTTGAGTCCCAACTTTTATCAGATGGACCCGATTGAATTCCAAAGATGAGGGAGACCATAAAACCAAAATAGAATAAAATACAAAACAAATGAGGATATTCCTACATATCATTAAAAAAGGGAAACATGATAAAAGAAAAAAAATGGAGTGTCAGCCCTGTCTTGGTGATGGCTTGAATTGCTGAGACAAATTATCATGATCAAAAGCATTTGGGGTAGAAATGTTTTATTCTAGTTTAAAATCACAGCACATTCCATCACTGACAGAGCTTTGGCAGGATCATAAACAGGGCAGGAACCTGAAGACAGTGGCTCTATAGAGGTCCTGGAGGAACACACTGTCTACTGCCTTGATGCCTCAAGGCCTACTCAGCCTGCTTTCTAATACTCATCAGGACCACCTGCCCAGTGGATGGATCACCCACAGTGTGCTGGACACTCCTACAGCAGTCATCAGTTATTAAAATGATTTAGAGACTGGTCTCCAGTGCGATTCTGTAGAGACAACATCCCTGGTGAGATCCCTTCTTCCCACATGACCCTATTGGGGTCAATTTGAACTTAGAATTATTCAGGGTAAATTCCATTCATAATGGCCTAAAAAAAATACCCTGAAATAAATCTAACAAGGGAAGTGAATGCAATTCTCCTAAAACCACACAGCTCATCCCTCTCAATTTCTTTTGGTATCTTTTTTTTTTATTTCAATTTTTTTCATTTCACATACTAAGCTCAGTTGCCCCTCCCTCCCCTTCTCTGGTCCTCACCTTTCCCCCATCAACCCCATCACCCAACAACTCCTCAGAGGAGGAAAGGTCTCCCTTGGGAGTCAACAAAGTGTGGCATACCAAGTTGAGCATAGCTACTCACTGCTTCAAGGTTGAGCAACGTGTTCCAGCATAGGGTTTGGACTCCCAAAAGCCAGTTCTTGCACTTGGGACAAGTTCTGGTCCCTCTTCCAGGGGTCTCACCAACAGATCAAGCCACACAAGTGTCAGCCACATTCAGAGGGCATAGTTGGGTCCCATGCAGATCCCCCAGCTGTCAGTCCAGTGTTCCTGAGCTCCCACTAGCTCAGGTGAGCTGTCTCTGTGGTTTTCCCCATCATGATCTTGACTCCCTGCCCCCTTTGCTTCTAGGTTCCCACCTCCCTCTCTTCTGATCTGCAGGAGCTCAGCCCAGTGCTTGGACTAGGATCAATGAATCTGTTTGCTAACTGTCCCCAGTGGTGCATGGATACACCGCCATCTAGTGGAACCCGGGCAACTTCTCAGGGGTCCCATTACTGAGGATAACTGAATCTTCCTCTCTGTGCAGCCATCAGTTGAAAATAGTTCCTCAGCTAGGGCTGGGATTTCCTGACATGCTCCCTGCTTGAAACTGGAATTTTATCTATCTCCATCATACTCAGAATGTGCATGCAGTCACAGCTGAGATCAATATGGACCTGCAGCTACTGTATTGAGTCTACAAACTCATGTTTCCTACTGTCAGAAACTGTCTCTGGGAATCCCCATTTTCCTGCCAGCTCTTGTGTAAAGAGTACTGCCCTATGGAAGCCAGGAAAGCCATGGTGGTCTTTGCTCAGACACCTATTCCCTGTACATTAACCACCTGTAAGTGTCTGTGTCCAGTCATCAATTGCCGTGAGAACCTCCTCTGAGGAGCACTGAGAGATGCCCTTATCCTCTGTGGGATGTGGAGGGTGATGTATAAAATCAGGCCTTTTGACACCACAGCCATTGCTCTTATTCTTGACATTCCTGCTCTCCAGCAGCTTCCTGTTTCCACAGGTGTCTTAAGACTGATGTTGCCAGGAAGAAAATCATTGAAATTTTGAGTGTGATTGCATTGACTCTACAGTTCACATTCCAAAATGCACTCGGTTTGATGTAAAATTACTTTATTTTATGCTATTGAACTTTTAAGTTGAAAACTCTTAACATTGTTGCTATTGCCTCCCCAATGGGAAACATCACTTCCTTTTTCTGCTTTCATTTCAAGTGACACCACAATTTCAATTCAATGCCACCAACAAGGTCAGTATCTTCTCTCTAGGAAAGTGGAAAAAAGAAACAAAATATTCAATGCAACAAAAATTCAATAGAGTAATGACATCCACCATGGAGCCTCCATCACCATAGAAAAATTAAATGAAATATTATACACATTGGCAGTACTGAAACACTTCTATGTGATGGTATCCCTCAAGACTCTTCTGCTCAATGTTCAAATGGACAAAGACAGAGCATGTGCAGTATCCACTACTAAAGTAAAATTGCATAAATATCTGTAAGTCCAAACTTCTTATAGTTAACTAATAGGCAATCAGAGTCACTGCTATCACTGTGTCTTCTGGTCTGTATTTCCACCTCCTAACTTCAGGCACAGCAATCAGTCAACAAAAAATATTGATCACAAAACTAGATTTTGGAAAAACTACAAATACTTATCTCTTACAAATGAGAACTAGGACATTCACACATCACTGCAGATGACAGGGTTTTCTGCTGTTGACATCTGGGGATTCTTGACACTCTGATCTCTGGCCATGTGTTCACTGCTGAACACAAAAGCCTTTCTAATGAATCCACTGAAGTGAGAGCAGCGATCTTCTAGGACTTATGACCCCAAAATACAAGCAAACACCACACTTTGTGTGAGTGCTGATGTCATGAAGGGATGGTGAGCATTCTCAAGGAGTGTGGTACAAGAAGAGGGCTGAGGACACTCTGCCCCACTGTGCAACAGAGGGTGTGAGTCGACTCAAACTCCACTGAAGAAGTCACAGGGCACTTAGAGAAAAGGCAGCAACCAGGCATCACAGTCTCTAAACTCAGACACAGCTAGAAAGAATGTGCATTCCATTTTGGGTAATTGTCATTAGTTGAAAAATTCTCCAGATGGGAATATTGGGCAGAAAGGGAGATGTATCCATGGAGCCTGACTTTGAAGGCACTGTGAAGCACAACCCCAACGCTGACAAAATTGGTCCATGACAGAGAGAAATTTCCGAGATGCTCTGTTAACAGTAGAAGTCACAATGGCTATAACACAGAGAAGCCCGGAATGTTCTTCATTCAGAACAATGGTCTCCTGGAACACTAATCAGTTCATGAAACCTACAGGCTAAGACGGCATCCCTTTCCATCTTAAAGTCAGAGGACACCAAAAGTGTCAAAATAATGTCGAAACTTTTCCTTAGAGCAAAGCATAGATGATACATTTTATGAGTTTTTGTGAACATACGTGTGTGTGCAGCAAAGACGTGGAGTGAGAGAACAACTTCCATGAATAAGTTTTCTGCTCCCACCATGAGTTCCAGGGATCAACATGAATATATCAGTCTTGATCAGGAAGCTCTTGTTCATTGTGCCATAATATCCACCAAATGATCATTCAATAATTACCTAATAATATACAATACAAACCAAATTTGATCCTTCATATACTTAAGAACTCAAGTGTATTAAGACAACTAGAATAAAATAAGTCAACCACGCAACCCTAACCAACATAGACAAGATTTTCACATGTGCTATTGTTTCAAATAACACCTGTAGACTCACAAAATAACTAGTGGAAACAAAATTGACATTACAATTCAAGTAGCTTTATTAAAAAATAACTATGACCCACAAAATTCAACTGCAGCATGGAATTCAAGAAATTTCCAGGCCAAGTATTAGAGGTAAGGTTTTATGCTTTACAAGTGAGAGATTTAACACAGGGGAAAAAAAGGCCAGACACAAGCAGAGAATGACTGAAAGAAAGTGAAAAGTACATGGGAGAGTATGGGTGGGCAATCAGAAAATGGAAACTAGTGCTTTCTCTTATGTAAGACACATGGACCCAGCCAGGATGGACTTCAGAGAACCTAGAGGGGAAGGTTCAGGACCACAGAGCCCAGAGGACCAGCAGGATCTGCCACATTCACAATGGCCAGGCCCTGTGCTCTGCTGACGTTCCTGGTGGTGATGCACTACTGGTCAAGCTGCTGTCTGGGATGTGACCTGCCTCAGACTCATCACCTCAGGAACAAGAGAGCCTCCACACTCCTGGCACAAATGAGGAGACTCTCCCCTCTCTCCTGTCTGAAGGACAGAATGGACTTTGTATTCCCTCTGGAGAAGGTGGATGCCCAGCAGATCCAGAAGGCCCAGGCCATCCCTGTCCTGCAGGAGCTGACCCAGCAGGTCCTGATCCTCTTCAGCTCAAAGGACTCATCTGCTGCTTGGGAGACAAGCCTCCTAAACACATTCTGCATTGGCCTCCACCACCAGCTCAAAGACCTGCGTGCCTGTTTGATGGAGCCGGGTGAGGTACAGGAATATTCTCTGAATCAGGAAGACTCCCTGGTGGCTGTGAGGAACTACTTCCACAGGATCACTGTCTACCTGAAGGAGAAGAAACACAGTCCCTGTGCCTGGGAGGTGGTCAGAGCAGAAGTCAGGAGAGCCCTGTCTTCCTCTGCCAAGCTGCTGGCAGGATTGACTGAGGAGAAGGAGTAAGTCCTGAACCAAAGTGGAGAGGACTCTTCTGGGCTAGGATCCTGCACCTCACTGCTCAGATTTGGACTTTTCCAAGAACTCTTTGACTTGGATATCATTGATTCAACTTGTCTGGATAGTTATCCTATTATTGGGTTATATTGTGTTGATCTGTAAGGGCATTTGCCCTATTCATTCAGATGTTTATTTGTTTGTTTGCTTATTTATTTATTTATTTATTTATTTATTTATTTATTAGTTCTTCTGCTTGTTTGCCTATCTACATGATTTTAGTTATTTTTTAATACCATAGAATTTTATATATCCTTTAAATTATCAAACCGTTATTGTTAATTTATTTCTTCTACTCAATAAATTTTTGACTCTACATGCTTAATCTTATGTGTCAGCCACACGACCTTATGAAAACTGTTTGATGTTTCTAAACTCATTCTGTACACCATGAATATAACACTTCTGGACTTGGTAGGAAATAACATTTTGAAGCAATGTGTGCTGCTTAGACTTAAGAGGTGAGTGGATGCAGCCACCCAGTAGTTCCTGTTCACTGATGGCAAAAATCTTACTTCTCTCCATGAGATAGTACTCCTCTGGATGTATAGCCAGCATGCTGTACAGAAAGAAACCAGAACATCTTGCTTGTGTTCCATTGTGCCTTAGTTCTCCTTACCTACAATTCGCCCCGACCTCTCTGCCCTCCCCTAACTAACATTTGACTCCCAACCTCTATCGGATGAAACCGATTAGATACCAAAAATGAGATATACCATAAAACCAAAATAAAATAAAGCACAAAACAAATGAGGATCTTCCTACATACCATTAAAAAAGTGAAACATGATAAAAGAAAAATATGGAGTGTCAGCCCTGTCTTGGTGATGGCTTTAATTGAAGAGACAAAATATCATGATCTAAAGCATTTTGGGGTAGAAATGTTTTATTATAATTTAAGATCACAGCACATTCTTTCACTGACAGAGCTTTGGCAGGATCGTAAACAGGGCAGGAACCTGAAGACAGTGGCTCATATAGAGGTCCTGGAGGAACACACTGTCTACTGCCTTGATGCCTCAAGGCCTACTCAGCCTGCTTTCTAATACTCATCAGGACCACCTGCCCAGTGGATGGATCACCCATAGTGTGCTGGACACTCCTACAGCAGTCATCAGTTATTAAAATGATTTAGAGACTGGTCTCCAGTGCGATTCTGTAGAGACAACATCCCTGGTGAGATCCCTTCTTCCCAAATGACCCTATCAGGGGTCAATTTGAACTTAGAATTATCCAGGATCAATTCCCTTCATAATGGCCTCCAAAAACATACCTTGAAAAAAATCTAACAAAGGGAAGTAAATGCAATTCTTCTAAAGCAACACAGTTCATCCCTCTCAATTTGATTTGGTATCTTTTTTTTTAATTTCAATTTTTTTTCATTTCACATACTAATCCCAGTTGCCCCTCCCTCCCCTTCTCTGGTCCTCAACTTCTGCCCATCAATCTGATCACCCAACAACTCCTGAGAGGAGGGAAGGTCTCCCTTGGGAGTCACCAAAGTGTAGCATACCAACTTGAGCATAGCTACTCACTGCTTCAAGGCTGAGCAACGTGTCCCAGCATAGGGTTTGGGCTCCCAAAAGCCAGTTCTTGCACTTGGGACAAGTCCTGGTCCCTCTGCCAGGGGCCTCACCAAGAGATCAAGCCACACAAGGTTCAGTCACATTCAGAGGGCATAGTTGGGTGCCATGCAGGTCCCCCAGCTGTCAGTCCAGTGTTCCTGAGGTCCCACTAGCTCAAGTGAGCTGTCTCTGTGGTTTTCCCCATCATGATCTTGACTCCCTGCCCCCTTTGCTTCTAGGTTCCCACCTCCCTCTCTTCTGATCTTCAGGAGCTCAGGCCAGTGCTTGGACTAGGATCAATGAATCTGTTTGTTAACTGTCCCCAGTGGTGCATATATACACCGCCATCTAGTGGAACCCGGGCAACCTCTCAGGGGCCCCATTACTGAGGATAACTGAATCTTTCTCTCCCAGCAGCCATCAGATGAAAATAGTTCCTCAGCTAGGGCTGGGATTTCCTGACATGCTCCCTACTTGAAACTGGGATTTTATCTATCTGTATCATACTTAGACTGTGCATGCAGTCACAGCTGCTATCAATATGGACCTGCAGCTACTATATTGTGTCTACAAACCCTGTTTCATACAGTCAGAATCTGTCTCTGGGAATCCCCATCTTCCTGCCAGCTCTTGTGTAAAGAGTACTGCCCTATGGAAGCTAGGAAATCAATAGTGGTCTTTATTCAGACACCTATTCCCTGTACATTAACCAGTTGTAAGTGTCTGTGTCCAGCCATCTATTGACAGAAGAACCTCCTCTGAGGGGCACTGAGAGATGCCCTTATCATCTATGAGATATGGAGAGTGATGTATAAAATCAGACCTTTTGACACCAGGACCTTTGCTCTTATTCTTGACATTCCTGCTCTCCAGCAGCTTCCTGTTTCCACAGGTGTGTTAAGATTGATGTTGCCAGGAAGAAAATCATTGAAATTTTGAGTATGATTGCATTGACTCTACAGTTCACATTCCAAAATGCACTCGGTTTGATGTAAAATTACTTTATTTTATGCTATTGAACTTTTAAATAGAACACTCTGAACATTGTTGCTTTTGCTTCCCCTCTGGGATGACATCATTTCCTTTCTCTTGCTTTCATTTCAAGTGACACCACAATTTGAGTTCATTGCCACCAACAACGTCAGTATCTTCTCTCTAGGAAAGTGGAAAAAAGAAACAAAATATTCAATGCAATGAAAATTCAAAAGAGAAATGACATTCACCATGGAGCCTCCATCACCATAGAAAAATTAAATGAAATATTATACACATTGGCAGTACTGAAACTCTTCTATGTGATGGAATCCCTCAAGGCTCTTCTGCTCAGCTTTCAAATGGACAAAGACAGAGTGTGGGCAGTATCTACTACTAAAGTAAAACTGCATAAATATCTGTAGAGACAAACTTCTGGGTAACTAATAGGCAATCAGAGGCACTGCTATCACTGTGTCTTCTGGTCTGTATTTCCACCTCCTAATTTCAGGCACAGCAAGCACTCAGTGAGCAAACATTGATCACAAAACTAGATTTTGGAAAAACCACAAATACTTATCTCTTACAAATGTAAACTGGGATATTTACACATCACTGCGGATCACGGGGTCTTCTGCTGTTGACATCTGGGGATCACTGGTCATGTGTTCACTGCTGAACACAAAAGCCTTTCTAATGTATCCACTGAAATGAGAGCAGCGATCTTCTAGGCCTTATGGCCCCAAAAAACAAGCAAACACCACACTGTGTCTGAGTGCTGATGTCATGAAGGTATGGTGAGCACTCTCAATGAGTGGAGTACAAGAAGAGGGCTGAGGACACTCTGCCCCAACGTGCAGCAGAGTGTGTTTGTAGAGTCAAAAGCCAACGAAGAAGTCACAGGGCACCTAGAGAAAAGGCAGCAACCAGGGATCACAGTCTCTAAACTCAGACACAGCTAGAAAGAATGTGCATTTCATTTTGCGTAATGTCATTAGTCGAAAAATCCTTTATATGGGAATATGGGCCTGAAAGGGAGATGTATCCATGGATCCTGACTTTGAAGGCACCGTGAAGCACAACCCTAAGGCTAATGAAATTGTTCCATGAGAGAGAGAAATTTCAGAGATACTCTGTTAACAGTAGAAGTCACAATGGCTATAACACAGAGAAGCCCATAATGTTCTTCATTCAGACGAATAGTCTTCTCTAACACTAAACAGTTCATGAAATCTACAGGCCAAGACGGCAACCCTTTCCATCTTAAGTTCAGAGGACACCAAAAGTGGCAAAATAATGCCGAAACTTTCCTTAGACCAAAGCATAGATGATACATCTTATGAGTTTTTGTGAACATATGTGTGTGTACAGCAAAGATGTGGAGTGAGAGAACAACTTCCATGAATAAGATTTCTGCTCCCACCATGAGTTCCAAGCATCAACATGAATATGTCAGTCTTGATCAGGAAGCTCTTGTTGATTGTGCCATAATAACCAACAAATGATCATTCAATATGTACCTAATAATATACAATAAAAACAAAATTTGATCCTTCATATACTTAAGAACTCAAGTGTATTAAGACAGTTAGAATAAAATAACACAACCTCGCAACCCTAACCAACATAGAGAAGATTTTCACATGTGTCATTGTTTCAAATCACACCTGTAGACTCACAAAAAATTAGTTGAAACAAAATTGACTTTACAATACAAGTAGCTATATTACAAATAAATATGATGCATGAAATTCAACAGCAGCATGAAATTCAAGAAATTTCCAGGGCAAGTATTAGAGGTAAGGTTTTATGCTTCACAAGTGAGTGATTTCACACAGGAAAGGTATATCTGTAACATAAATATCAACCATAATTTCTTTCAAGAATAAACTCTAGAAAAAGTTTGTTGAGTGGGAACATTAAAAGTGGAAGCAATAATGAAAACAAAAATGGCAAAAAAAAATGGCCACACACAAGCAGAGACTGACTGACAGAAAGTGAAAAGTACATGGGAGAATATTGGGAGGGCAATCCAAAAATGGAAACTAGTGCTTTCTCTTATTTAAGACACATGAACCCAGCCAGGAGGGACTTCAGAGAACCTAGAGGGGAAGGTTCAAGACCACAGGGCCCAGAGGACCAGCAGCATCTGCCACATTCACAATGGCCAGGCCCTGTGCTCTGCTGACATTCCTGGTGGTGATGCACTACTGGTCAAGCTGCTGTCTGGGATGTGACCTGCCTCAGACTCATCACCTCAGGAACAAGAGAGCCTCCACACTCCTGGCACAAATGAGGAGACTCTCCCCTCTCTCCTGTCTGAAGGACAGAAAGGACTTTTCATTCCCTCTGGAGAAGGTGGATTCCCAGCAGATCCAGAAGGCCCAAGCCATCCCTGTCCTGGAGGAGCTGACCCAGCAGGTCCTGATCCTCTTCAGCTCAAAGGACTCATCTGCTGCTTGGGAGACAAGCCTCCTAGACACATTCTGCACTGGCCTCCACCACCAGCTCAAAGACCTGCAAGCCTGTCTGATGCAGCAGGTGGTGGTGCAGGAACCTTCCCTGAGCCAGGAAGAATCCCTGGTGGCTGTGAGGAACTACTTCCACAGGATCACTGTCTACCTGAAGGAGAAGAAACACAGTCCCTGTGCCTGGGAGGTGGTCAGAGCAGAAGTCAGGAGAGCCCTGTCTTCCTCAGCCAAGCTGCTGGCAGGACTGACTGAGGAGAAGGAGTAAGTCCTGAACCAAAGTGGAGAGGACTCTTCTGGGCAAGGATCCTGCACCTCACTGCTCAGATTTGGCCTTCTCCAAGAACTCTTTGATTTGGACATCATTGATTCAACTTGCCTGGATGGTTAATCTAATATTGGGTTATATTGTGTTGATCTCTAAGGGCATTTGCTTATTGATTCAGATGTTTTATTTGTTTGTTGGTTTATGTATTTGTTTTATTTATTTATTAGTTCTTCTGCTTGTTTGTGTATCTACATGATTTTAGTTATATTTCAATATCATAGAATTTTATATTTCCTTTAAATTATCAAACTGTTATTGTTAATTTATTTCTTCTATTTAATAAATTTTTTACTATACATGCTTAATCTTATGTGTCAGCCACACGATCTTTTGAAAACTGTTTGATGCTTCTAAACTCATTCTGTACACCATAAATATAACACACCTGGACTTGGTAGGAAATAATACTGAAGCAATGTGTACTGCTTAGACTTAAGAGGAGAGTGGATGCAGCCATCTCGTAGTTCCTGTTCACTGATGGTAAAATCTTACTTCTGTCCATGAGATAGTACTCCTCTGGATGTATAGCCAGCATGCTGTACAGAAGGAAACCAGAACATCTTGCTTGTGTTCCATTGTGCCTTAGTCCTCCTGACCTACAATTCTACCCAAATTCTCTGGCCTCCCCTAACTAACATTTGACTCCAAACTTCTATCAGATGAACTAGATTGGATTTCAATCATGTGGGAGACCATAAAACCAAAATAAAATAAAGTACAAAAAAATGAGGATCTTACTACATGCCATTAAAAAAGTGAAACATGATAGAGAAAAAATGGGGTGTCAGCCCTGTCTTGGTGATGGCTTCAATTGCTGAGATAAAATATCATGATCTAAAGCATTTTGGGGTAGAAATGTTTTATTATAGTTTAAAATCACAGCACATTCCATCACTGACAGAGCTTTGGCAGCATCTTCAACAGGGCAGGAACCTGAAGGCAGTGGCTGATATAGAGGCCATGGAGGAACACACTGTCTACTGCCTTGATCACTCAGGGCCTGTTCAGCCTGTTTTCTAATACTCATCAGGACCACCTGCCTAGTGCTTGGATCACCCATAGTGTGCTGAACACGCATACAGCAGTCATCAGTTATTAAAATGATTTAGAGACTGGTCTCCAGTGCGATTCTGTAGAGACATCTTCCCAGGTGAGATCCCTTCTTCCCACATAAACCTATTTTGTGTCATTTTGATCTTAGAATTATCCAAGGTACATTCCGTACATAATAGCCTCAAAAAACATACCTTGAAATAAATCTAACAAGGGAAGTGAATGCAATTCTTCTAAAACGACACAGCTCATCCCTCTCAACTTCATTTGGTATCTTTTTTTATTTCAGTTTTTTTATTTTACATACTAAGCCCAGTTGCCTCTCCCTCCCCTTCCTGTCCCCTCACACACCCCCATCACCCTCCCCCCATGTTTTCTAAACCTCAGAGGAGATATGGCCACCCTTGGGTCTTCAACAAAGTGTAGCATACCAAGTTGAGCATAGCTCCTCTCTGCTTCAAGGCTGAGCATGGTATCCCAGCATAGAATTTGGGCTCCCAAAAGGTAGTTCTTGCACTTGGGACAAGTCCTGGTCCCACTGCCAGGGGCCTCACAAACAGATCAAGCCACACAAGTGTCATCCACATTCAAAGGGCCTACTTGAGTCCCATGCAGGTCCCCCAGCTGTCAGTCCAGTGTCCCTGAGCTCTCATTAGCTATGTCAGCTGTCTCTGTGGTTTTCCCCATCATGATCTTGACTCCCTGCTCCCTTTGCTTCTAGGTTCCCACCTCCCTCTCTTTGATATCCAGGAGCTCAGCTCAGTGCTTGGACTTGGATCAATGAATCTGTTTGCTAACTGTTGCCAGTGGTGCATGGATACACCGCCATCTAGTGGGACAGGGGCAACCTCTCAGGGGCCCCATTACTGAGGATAACTGAATCTTCCTCTCTGTGCAGCCATCAGTTGAAAATAGTTCCTCAGCTAGGGCTGGGATTTCCTGACATGCTCCCTGCTTGAAACTGGGATTTTGTCTGTCTCTATCATATTCAGACTGTGGATGCAGTCACAGCTGCTATCAATATGGTCCTGCAGCTATTACATTGTGTCTACTAACCCCTGTTTCCTACAGTCAGAAACTGTCTCTGGGAATCCCCATCTTCCTGCCAGCTCTTGTGTAAAGAGTACTGCCCTATGGAAGCCAGGAAAGCCATACTGATCTTTGCTCAGACACCTATTCCCTGTACATTAACCACCTGTAAGTGTCTGTGTCCAGTCATCTATTGCCAGAAGAACCTCCTCTGAGGAGCACTGAGAGATGCCCTTATCCTCTGTGAGATGTGGAGGGTGATGTACAAAATCAGGCCTTTTGACTCCACGGCCGTTGCTCTTATTCTTGACATTCCTGCTCTCCAGCAGCTTCCTGTTTCCACAGGTGTCTTAAGTTTGATGTTGCTAGGAAGAAAATCATTGAAATTTTGCCTGTGATTGCATTGACTCTCAGTTCACATTCCAAGATGCACTCAGTTTGATGTAAATTTACTTTATTTCGCGGCCATTGAACTTTTAAGTTGAACACTCTCAACATTGTTGCTATTGCTTCCCCTCTGGGATGACATCACTTCCTTTCTTCTGCTTTCATTTCAAGTGACACCACTATTTCAATTCAATGCCACCAACAGCGTCAGTATCTTCTCTCTAAGAAAGTGGGAAAAAGAAACAAAATATTCAATGCAACGAAAATTCAAGAGAAATGACATCCACCAAGGAGCCTCCATCACCACAGAAAAGTTAAATGAATAATTATACACATTGGCAGTACTGAAACACTTCTATGTGATGGAATCCCTCAAGGCTCTTCTGCTCAGTTTTCAAATGGACAAAGACAGAGTGTGGGCAGTATCCACTACTAAAAGAAAACTGCATAAATATCTGTAAGTCCAAACTTCTGGGTAACTAATAGGCAATCAGAGGCACTGCTATCACTGTGTCTTCTGGTCTGTATTTCCACCTCCTAACTTCAGGCACAGCAAGTACTCAGTGAGCAAGTATTGATCACAAAACTAGATTTTGGACAAATCACAAACACTTATCTCTTACAAATGTAAACTGGGACATTTACACATCACTCTAGATCACAGGGTCTTCTGCTGATGACATCTGGGGAGTCTTGACAATTTGATCTCTGGCCATGTGTTCACTGCTGAACACAAAACCTTTCTAATGAATCCAATGAAATGAGAGCAGCGATCTTCCAGGATTTATGACCCCCCAAAACAAGCAAACACCACACTGTGTGTGAGTGCTGACGTCATGAAGGGATGGTGAACATTCTCAAGGAGTGTGGTACAAGAAGAGGGCTGAGCACACTGTACTACTGTGCAGCAGAGCGTGTGAGTCGACTCAAACTCCACTGAAGAAGTCACAGGGCACTTAGAGAAAAGGCAGGAACCAGGCATCGCAGTCTCTAAACTCAGACACAGCTAGAAAGAACGTGCATTCCATTTTGGGTAATTGTTGTTAGTCGAAAAATCCTCGATACGGGAATATGGGCCAGAAAGCAAGATGTATCCATGGATCCTGACTTTGAAGGCACTGTATAGCACAACCCCAAGGCTGACAAAATTGGTCCATGACAGAGAGAAATTTCCGAGACGCTCTGTTAACAGTAGAAGTCACAATGGCTATAACATAGAGAAGCCTGGAATGTTCTTCATTCAGACACATGGTCTCCTGGAACACTAAATAGTTCATGAAACCTACAGGCCAAGACGGCTTCCCTTTCCATCTTCAGGTCAGAGGACACCAAAAGTGTCAAAATAACGTTGAAACTATTCTTTAGAGCAAAGCAGATGATACATTTTATGAGTTTTTGTGAACATATGTGTGTGTGCAGCAAAGATGTGGAGTGAGAGAACAACTTCCATGAATGAATTTTCTGCTCCAACCATGAGCCAGGGATCAACATGAATATGTCAGTCTTGATCTGGAAGCTCTTGTTGATTGTGCCATAATAAACACAAAATGATCATTCAATAAATACCTAATACACAATAAAAACCACATTTGAACCTTCATATACTTAAGAAATCAAGTGTATTAAGACAACTAGAATAAAATAACTCAACCTCACAACCCTAACCAATGTAAGATTTTCACACGTGCCATTGTTTCAAATAACACGTGTAGACTCACAAAATATTAGTTGAAACAAAATTGACATTACAATTCAAGTAACTATATTGAGAAATAAATATGACCCACAAAATTCAACAGCAGCATGAAATTCAAGAAATTTCCATGCCAAGTATTAGAGGTAAGGTTTTATGCTTCACAAGTGGTGATTTCACACAGGAAAGGTATATCTGTAATATAAATATCAACCATAATGTCTTTCAGCAATAAACTCTACAGAAGGTTTGTTGAGGGGGAGCATTAAAAGTGGAAGCAATAATGAAAACAAAAATGGCAGAAAAAAATGGCCAGACACAAGCAGAGAATGACTGAAAGAAAGTGAAAAGTACATGGGGGAGTATGGGTGGGCAATCAGAAAATGGAAACTAGTGCTTTCTCTTATTTAAGACACATGGACCCAGCCAGGATGGACTTCAGAGAACCCAGAGGAGAAGGTTCAGGACCACAGAGCCCAGAGGACCAGCAGCATCTGCCACATTCACAATGGCCAGGCCCTGTGCTCTGCTGACATTCCTGGTGGTGATGCACTACTGGTCAAGCTGCTGTCTGGGATGTGACCTGCCTCAGACTCATCACCTCAGGAACAAGAGAGCCTCCACACTCCTGGCACAAATGAGGAGACTCTCCCCTCTCTCCTGCCTGAAGGACAGAACCGACTTTGCATTCCCTCTGGAGAAACTGGATGCCCAGCAGATCCAGAAGGCCCAAGCCATCCCTGTCCTGCAGGAGCTGACCCAGCAGGTCCTGATCCTCTTCAGCTCAAAGGACTCATCTGCTGCTTGGGAGACAAGCCTCCTAGACACATTCTGCACTGGCCTCCACCACCAGCTCAAAGACCTGCAAGCCTGTCTGATGGAGCAAGGTGATGTGCAGGAACCTTCCCTGAGCCAGGAAGAATCCCTGGTGGCTGTGAGGAACTACTTCCACAGGATCACTGTCTACCTGAAGGAGAAGAAACACAGTCCCTGTGCCTGGGAGGTGGTCAGAGCAGAAGTCAGGAGAGCCCTGTCTTCCTCAGGCAACCTGCTGGCAGGACTGACTGAGGAGAAGGAGTAAGTCCTGAACCAAAGTGGAGAGGACTCTCCTGGGCTAGGATCCTGCACCTCACTGCCCAGATTTGGCCTTCTCCAAGAACTCTTTGATTTGGACATCATTGATTCAACTTGCCTGGATGGTTAATCTAATATTGGGTTATATTGTGTTGATCTGTAAGGGCATTTGCTTATTGATTCAGATGTTTTATTTGTTTGTTGGTTTATGTATTTGTTTTATTTATTTATTAGTTCTTCTGCTTGTTTGTGTATCTACATGATTTTATTTATATTTCAATATCATAGAATTTTATATTTCCTTTAAATTATCAAACTGTTATTGTTAATTTATTTCTTCTATTCAATAAATTTTTGACTCTACATGCTTAATCTTATGTGTCAGCCACACGATCTTATGAAAACTGTTTGATGCTTCTAAACTCATTCTGTACTCCATTAATATAACACACCTGGACTTGGTAGGAAATAATACTGAAGCAATGTGTGCTGCTTAGACTTAAGAGGTGAGTGGATGCAGCCATCTCATAGTTCCTGTTCACTGATGGTAAAAAATCTTACTTCTCTCCATGAGATAGTACTCCTCTGGATGTATAGCCAGCATGCTGTACAGAAGGAAACCAGAACATCTTGCTTGTGTTCCATTGTGCCTTAGTCCTTTTCACCTGCAATTCCCCGACATCTCTGCCCTCCCCTAACTAACATTTGAGTCCCAACTTTTATCAGATGGACTTGATTGAATTCCAAAGATGAGGGAGACCATAAAACCAAAATAGAATAAAATATAAAACAAATGAGGATCTTCCTACATATCATAAAAAAGGGAAACATGATAAAAAAAAATATGGAGTGTCAGCCCTGTCTTGGTGATGGCTTCAATTGAAGAGACAAAATATCATGATCTAAAGCATTTTGGGGTAGAAATGTTTTATTATAATTTAAAATCACAGCACATTCCTTCACTGACAGAGCTTTGGCAGGATCTTCAACAGGGCAGTCATCTGAAGGTAGTGGCTCATATAGAGGTCCTGGAGGGTCACACTGTCTACTGCCTTGATGCCTCAGGGCCTGCTCAGCCTGCTTTTAAATATTCATCAGGACCAACTGCCAAGAGGTTGGATCACCCATAGTGTGCTGCACTCTCCTACAGCATGCATCAGTTATTAAAATGATTTAGAGACTAGTCTTTAGTGCAATTTTGTAGAGCCAACTACCCTGGTGAGATCCCTTCTTCCCACATGACCCTATCGGGGTCAATTTGAACTTAGAATTATTCAGGGTAAATTCCATTCATAATGGCCTAAAAAAACATACCCTGAAATAAATCTAACGAGGGAAGTGAATGCAATTCTTCTAAAACGACACAGCTCATCCCTCTCAATTTCATTTGGTAATTTTTTTTTAATTTCAATATTTTTCATTTCACATACTAAGCCCAGTTGTCCCTCCCTCCCTTCTCTGGTCCTCACCTTTCCCTCATCAACCCCATCACCCAACAACTCCTCAGAGGAGGAAAGGTCTCCCTTGGGAGTCAACAAAGTGTAGCATACAAAGTTTAGCATAGCTACTCATTGCTTCAAGGCTGAGCAACATATTCCAGCATAGGGTTTGGGCTCCCAAAGGTAGTTCTTGTACTTGGGACAAGTCTTGGTCCCTCTGACAGGGGCCTCACCAACAGATCAGGCCACACAAGTGTCAGCCGCATTTTGAGGACCTAGTTGGCTCCCATGCAAGTCCCCCAGCAGTCAGTCCAGTGTCCCTGAGGTCCCACTAGCTAGTCAGCTGTCTCTGTATTTTCCCTATCATGATCTTGACTCCCGCCCCCTTTGCTTCTAGGTTTGCACCTCCCTCTTTTCTGATCTCCAGGAACTCAGCCCAGTGCTTGGACTAGGATCAATGAATCTGTTTGCTAACTGTTTCCAGTGGTGCATGGGTACACCGCCATCTAGTGCAACATGGGAAACCTCTCAGGGGTCCCATTACTGAGGATAACTGAATCTTCCTCTCTGTGCAGCCATCAGTTGAAAATAGTTCCTCAGCTAGGGATGGGATTTCCTGACATGCTCCCTGCTTGAAACTGGAATTTTATCTATCTCCTTCATACTCAGACTGTGCATGCAGTCACAGCTGAGATCAATATGGACCTGCAGCTACTGTATTGAGTCTACAAACTCATGTTTCCTACTGTCAGAAACTGTCTCTGGGAATCCTCATTTTCCTGCCAGCTCTTGTGTAAAGAGTACTGCCCTATGGAAGCCAGGAAAGCCATGGTGGTCTTTGCTCAGACACCTATTCCCTGTACATTAACCACCTGTAAGTGTCTGTGTCCAGTCATCTATTGCCAGAAAAACCTCCTCTGAGGAGCACTGAGAGATGCCCTTATCCTCTGTGAGATGTGGAGGGTGATGTATAAAATCAGGCCTTTTGACTCCACGGCCGTTGCTCTTATTCTTGACATCCCTGCTCTCCAGCAGCTTCCTGTTTCCACAGGTGTCTTAAGATTGATGTTGCCAGGAAGAAAATCATTGAAATTTTGAGTGTGATTGCATTGACTCTCAGTTCACATTCCAAGATGCACTCAGTTTGATGTAAATTTACTTTATTTCGCGGCCATTGAACTTTTAAGTTGAACACTCTCAACATTGTTGCTATTGCTTCCCCTCTGGGATGACACCACTTCCTTTCCCTTGCTTTCATTTCAAGTGACACCACAATTTGAGTTCATTGCCTCCAACAACGTCAGTATCTTCTCTCTAGGAAAGTGGAAAAAAGAAACAAAATATTCAATGCAATGAAAATTCAATAGAGAAATGACATCCACCATGGAGTCTCCATCACCATAGAAAAATTAAATGAAATATTATACACATTGGCAGTACTGAAACTCTTCTATGTGATGGAATCCCTCAAGACTCTTCTGCTCAATTTTCAAATGGACAAAGACAGAGCATGTGCAGTATCCACTACTACAGTAAAATTGCATAAATATCTGTAAGTCCAAACTTCTGGGTAACTAATAGGCATTCAGAGGCACTGCTATCACTGTGACTTCTGGTCTGTATTTCCACCTCCTAACTTCAGGCACAGCAATCAGTCAGTGAAAAATATTGATCACAAAACTAGATTTTGGAAAAACCACAAATACTTATCTCTTACAAATGAAAACTAGGACATTCACACATCACTGCAGATCACAGGTTTTTCTGCTCTTGACATCTGGGGATTCTTGACACTCTGATCTCTGGCCATGTGTTCACTGCTGAACACAAAAGCCTTTCTAATGAATCCACTGAAGTGAGAGCAGCGATCTTCTAGGACCAATGACCCTAAAATACAAGCAAACACCACACTGTGTGTGAGTGCTGACATCATGAAGGGATGGTGAGCAGTGTCAGGGAGTGGGGTACAAGAAGAGGGCTGAGGACACTGTACCACTGTGCAACAGAGGGTGTGAGTCGACTCAAACTCCACTGAAGAAGTCACAGGGCACTTAGAGAAAAGGCAGCAACCAGGCATCACAGTCTCTAAACTCAGACACAGCTAGAAAGAATGTGCATTCCATTTTGGGTAATGTCATTAGTCGAAAAATTCTCCATATGGGAATATTGGGCAGAAAGGGAGATGTATCCATGGATCCTGACTTTGAAGGCACTGTGAAGCACAACCCCAACGCTGACAAAATTGGTCCATGACAGAGAGAAATTTCCAAGACGCTCTGTTAACAGTAGAAGTCACAATGGCTATAACACAGAGAAGCCCGTAATGTTCTTCATTCAGACGAATGGTCTTCTCTAACACTAAACAGTTCATGAAACCTACAGGACAAGACGACATCCCTTTCCATCTTAAGGTCAGAGGACACCAAACGTGGCAAAATAACGCCGAAACTTTCCTTAGACCAAAGCATAGATGATACATCTTATGAGTTTTTGTGAACATATGTGTGTGTACAGCAAAGATGTGGAGTGAGAGAACAACTTCCATGAATAAGATTTCTGCTCCCACCATGAGTTCCAAGCATCAACATGAATATGTCAGTCTTGATCAGGAAGCTCTTGTTGATTGTGCCATAATAACCAACAAATGATCATTCAATATGTACCTAATAATATACAATAAAAACAAAATTTGATCCTTCATATACTTAAGAATTCAAGTGTATTAAGACAGTTAGAATAAAATAACACAACCTCGCAACCCTAACCAACATAGAGAAGATTTTCACATGTGTCATTGTTTCAAATCACACCTGTAGACTCACAAAAAATTAGTTGAAACAAAATTGACTTTACAATACAAGTAGCTATATTACAAATAAATATGATGCACGAAATTCAACAGCAGCATGAAATTCAAGAAATTTCCAGGCCAAGTATTAGAGGTAAGGTTTTATGCTTTACAAGTGAGTGATTTCACACAGGAAAGGTATATCTGTAACATAAATATCAACCATAATTTCTTTCAAGAATAAACTCTAGAAAAAGTTTGTTGAGTGGGAACATTAAAAGTGGAAGCAATAATGAAAACAAAAATGGCAGAAAAAATGGCCACACATAAGCAGAGAATGACTGAAAGAAAGTGAAAAGTACATGGGAGAGTATTGGGAGGGCAATCAAAAATGGAAACTAGTGCTTTCTCTTATTTAAGACACATGGACCCAGCCAGGAGGGACTACAGAGAACCTAGAGGGGAAGGTTCAGGACCACAGAGCCCAGAGGACCAGCAGCATCTGCCACATTCACAATGGCCAGGCCCTGTGCTCTCCTGACATTCCTGGTGGTGATGCACTACTGGTCAAGCTGCTGTCTGGGATGTGACCTGCCTCAGACTCATCACCTCAGGAACAAGAGAGCCTCCACACTCCTGGCACAAATGAGGAGACTCTCCCCTCTCTCCTGTCTGAAGGACAGAATGGACTTTGTATTCCCTCTGGAGAAGGTGGATGCCCAGCACATCCAGAAGGCCCAAGCCATCCCTGTCCTGCAGGAGCTGACCCAGCAGGTCCTGATCCTCTTCAGCTCAAAGGACTCATCTGCTGCTTGGGAGACAAGCCTCCTAGACACATTCTGCACTGGCCTCCACCAGCAGCTCAAAAACCTGCAAGCCTGTCTGATGGAGCAAGGTGAGGTGCTAGAACCTTCCCTGAGCCAGGAAGACTACGTGGTGGCTGTGAGGAACTACTTCCACAGGATCACTGTCTACCTGAAGGAGAAGAAACACAGGCCCTGTGCCTGGGAGGTGGTCAGAGCAGAAGTCAGGAGAGCCCTGTCTTCCTCAGCCAAGCTGTTGGCAGGACTAACTGAGGAGAAGGAGTAAGTCTTCAGCCAACGTGGAGAGGACTCACCTGGGCTAGGATCACGTACCCCATGGCTCAGATTTGGCCTTCTCCAAGAACTCCTTGACTTTGACATCATTGATTCAACTTGCCTGCATAGTTATCCTAGTATTGGGTTATATTGTGTTGATCTGTAAGGGCATTTGCCCTATTCATTCAGATGTTTTATTTGTTTGTTGGTTTATTTATTTGTTTTATTTATTCATTAGTTCTTCTGCATGTTTGCCTATCTACATGATTTCAGTTATTTTTTAATACCATAGAATTTTATATTTCCTTTAAGTTATCAAACTGTTATTGTTAATTTATTTCTTCTATTTAATAAATTTTTTACTATACATGCTTAATCTTATGTGTCAGCCACACGATCTTTTGAAAACTGTTTGATGTTTCTAAACTCATTCTGTACACTATAAATATAACACATCTGGACTTTGCAGGAAATAATACTGAAGCAATGTGTACTGCTTAGACTTAAGAGGTGAGTGGATGCAGCCATCTCGTAGTTCCTGTTCACTGATGGTAAAATCTGATTTCTCTCCATGAGATAGTACTCCTCTGGATGTATAGCCAGCATGCTGTACAGAAGGAAACCAGAACATCTTGCTTGTGTTCCATTGTGCCTTAGTCCTCCTGACCTACAATTCTACCCAAATTCTCTGGCCTCCCCTAACTAACATTTGACTCCAAACTTCTATCAGATGAACAAATTGGATTTCAACTATGCGGGAGACCATAAAACCAGCATAAAATAAAGTACAAAAAAATGAGGATCTTCCTACATGCCATTAAAAAAGTGAAACATGATAGAGAAAAAATGGGGTGTCAGCCCTGTCTTGGTAATGGCTTGAATTGCTGAGATAAAATATCATGATCTAAAGCATTTTGGGGTAGAAATGTTTTATTATAGTTTAAAATCACAGCACATTCCATCAATGACAGAGCTTTGGCAGGATCTTCAACAGGGCAGGAACCTGAAGGCAGTGGCTGATATAGAGGCCATGGAGGAACACTCTGTCTACTGCCTTGATCACTCAAGACCTACTCAGCCTGCTTTCTAATACTCATCAGGACCACCTGCCCAGTGGATGGATCACCCACAGTGTGCTGAACACTCCTACAGCAGTCATCAGTTATTAAAATGATTTAGAGACTGGTCTCCAGTGCGATTCTGTAGAGACATCTTCCCAGGTGAGATCCCTTCTTCCCACATGAACCTATTTTGTGTCATTTTGATCTTAGAATTATCCAAGGTACATTCCGTACATAATAGCCTCAAAAAACATACCTTGAAATAAATCTAACAAGGGAAGTGAATGCAGTTCTTCTAAAACGACACAGCTCATCCCTCTCAACTTTATTTGGTATCTTTTTTTATTTCAGTTTTTTTATTTTACATACTAAGCCCAGTTGCCTCTCCCTCCCCTTCCTGTCCCCTCACACACCCCCATCACCCTCCCCCCATGTTTTCTAAACCATAGAGGAGATATGGCCACCCTTGGGTCTTCAACAAAGTGTAGCATACCCAGTTGAGCATAGCTCCTCTCTGCTTCAAGGCTGAGCATGGTATCCCAGCATAGAATTTGGGCTCTCAAAAGGTAGTTCTTGCACTTGGGACAAGTCCTGGTCCCACTGCCAGGGGCCTCACAAACAGATCAAGCCACACAAGTGTCATCCACATTCAAAGGGCCTACTTGGGTCCCATGCAGGTCCCCCAGCTGTCAGTCCAGTGTCCCTGAGCTCTCATTAGCTATGTCAGCTGTCTCTGTGGTTTTCCCCATCATGATCTTAACTCCCTGCCCCCTTTGCTTCTAGGTTCCCACCTCCCTCTCTTTGATATCCAGGAGCTCAACTCAGTGCTTGGACTTGGATCAATGAATCTGTTTGCTAACTGTTGCCAGTGGTGCATGGATACACCGCCATCTAGTGGAACCCGGGCAACCTCTCAGGGGCCCCATTACTGAGGATAACTGAATCTTCCTCTCTGTGCAGCCATCAGTTGAAAATAGTTCCTCAGCTAGGGCTGGGATTTCCTGACATGCTCCCTGCTTGAAACTGGGATTTTGTCTGTCTCCATCATATTCAGACTGTGGATGCAGTCACAGCTGCTATCAATATGGTCCTGCAGCTATTACATTGTGTCTACTAACCCCTGTTTCCTACAGTCAGAAACTGTCTCTGGGAATCCCCATTTTCCTGCTAGCTCTTGTGTAAAGAGTACTGCCCTATGGAAGCCAGGAAAGCCATACTGATCTTTGCTCAGACACTGATTCCCTGTACATTAACCACCTGTAAGTGTCTGTGTCCAGTCATCTATTGCCAGAAGAACCTCCTCTGTGGAGCACTGAGAGATGCACTTATCCTCTGTGAGATGTGAAGGGTGATGTATAAAATCAGGCCTTTTGACACCACGGCCATTGCTCTTATTCTTGACATTCGTGCTCTCCAGCAGCTTCCTGTTTCCACAGGTGTCTTAAGATTGATGTTACCAGGAAGAAAATCATTGAAATTTTGACTGTGATTGCATTGACTCTGCAGTTCATGTTCCAAAATGCACTCAGTTTGATGTAAAATTACTTTCTTTTGTGGCCATTGAACTTTTAAGTTGAACACTCTCAACATTGTCTGTATTGTTTCCCCAATGGGTTGACATCACTTTCTTTCTTTTGCTTTCATTTCAAGTGACACCACAATTTCAGTTCAATGCCACCAACAATTTCAGTATCTTCTCTCTAGGAACGTGGAAAAAAGAAACAAAATATTCAGTGCACTGAAAATTCAAAATAGAAATGACATCCACAATGGAGCCACCACCATCACCACAGAAAACCTGAATGAAAAATTATACACATTGGCAGTACTGAAACTCTTCTATGTTCTGGAATCCCTCAAGGCTCTTCTGCTCAGTGTTCAAATGGACAAAGACAGATTGAATGCAGTATCCATTACTAAAGTAAAACTGCATAAATATCTGTAAGTCCAAACTTCTGGGTAACTCATAGGCAATCAGAGGCACTGCTATCCCTGTGTCTTCTGGTCTGTATTTCCATCTCCTAACTTCAGGCACAGCAAGCACTCAGTGAGCAAATATTGATCACAAAACTAGGTTTTGGAAAAACCACAAGTACTTTCCTAGTGCATATGTCCTCAGGACAAACTGGGACATTTACACATCACTGTAGATCACAGGGTCTTCTGCTCTTGACATCTGGGGATTCTTGACACTCTGATCTCTGGCCATGTGTTCACTGATGAACACAAAAGCCTTTCTAATGAATCCACTGAAATGAGAGCAGCCATCTTCTAGCACTTATGATGCTAAAAACCAAGCAGACACCACACTGTGTGTGAGTGCTGATGTCATCAAGGTATGGTGAACAGTCTCGGGGAGTGGGGTACAAGAAGATGGCTGAGGACACTGTACCTCACTGTGCAGTAGGGAGTTTTTGTAGACTCAAACTCCACCGAAGAAGTCACAGGGCACTTAGAGTAAAGGCAGCTACCAGGGATATCAATCTCTAAACTCATACTAGCCTAGAATGAACCCGCATTCTGTGTTGGTGTAATTGTATAGGTTAAAGAACTCTCAATATGTGAAATGTGGACAGAGAATAGTACACATGGATGCTGACTGTGAAGTACATCTCCATGGCTGACAAAACTGGTCCATGAGAGAGAAATTTCAGAGAAGCTCTCTTAACTGTGTAAGTCACACTGGCTATAACACAGATAAGCTCTGTCTGTTCTTCATTCTGGTGAATGCTGTTCTGGAGTACTAAACACTTAAATAAAGCCACAGACCAGTACAGCATCCCTTTTTCATCCTAAGGACAGAGAAACAACAGTGTAAAGAACACGTTGAAACTTGGTCCTTAGAGCAAAGCATATATGATTAACTTTATGACAGTGTGTGTACATATATGTGTAAAAGTGTGTGTGTAGGCACATGTGTGTGCACATAAGTGTGTGTGACTACTAGTATGCAGGCTAGATCATGCCACAGTAAGCATGTGGAGTAAGAGAACAACTTCTATGAATCATTTTGTTCATTCCCACCATGGGTTCCAGATTTGGTGGGTAGCCCCATGGCAGGTCTTGGGAGCACTACCAATCAGCTGAGATGGGGATAGTGTGTAGCATAGGGACAAAATTGTTGTTAATCCCATATTATCAAGTGCACAAGAGTGACAGACTGGATGAGACTTTATATCCTTACCGGGCCCCTCAGGAGGAAGCCCTCTGTGGCCCCAGAGGGGGCCGTTCTCCATCAGCCTGGAGTCCCACAGTGCACTGGGTCAGGCATGCTGAGAGCTATGTGAGACCCCAGGCAGCTCCTGCCTTCTCCATGCCATGTTGCAAAGTTTCCACCAGAGGATCCCTGCAAGGAGGCCTGGCCTCAAACCTGCCATGTCTGGCCCCTTGGTGCTCATGGCCTGCCCTAGCACCCAGCAGCTAGGTAGCACCCCCAGTCCCCACGGCAGCTCCTGAGCCACCTGACCGCCACTGCCAGACATGTTTCACAACAGTGCTCTCCCCACCTGCTGCTGCATGTGCTCTGGGTCAGAGAGCAGGGAAGCAATGGGGGGTAGAAGTACTCTAAGTCTGTCCCAGTTCAACCAATGGGACCCTCTGTCCCTTCTGCTGGCCATCTGGCCCCAAAGGCTGTCCATGTACAGTTTTTATCTGGAGTCACAACACATACATAAACCAGGCACAAAACATGCACACTTGTGGCCACATTTCTCACACATTCACACATCTATATAGGCAGGACATTCCAACAAAAAGGCAAACAATTTTTCCAGGGAAACAGTATCAGCTGACCAACTCAAAAAACCCTAAAATAAGAGTCTACAGTTCTTGTTAGTCAGGAAAAGAACAAAATTATAACACACAACACAAAAAAACAGCTCTCCTGGCACCTGGAGACAAAACCAAATGGAAGATGCTGGCCTCATGCCATCCAGGTCTGTACAAATCAAATTCAAATACAAATCAACCAAAGGAATTCAAACTCATCCAAAGAACCTTCTGCAGGTACTTCCTGTAAATAGGCCAAAAGGCCCATTTACAAAAGGATATCCAAATGAAAGTAAGCAAGAAAACATGAACATAAACACAGAATCACAGAAAACTTGCTGGCCGGCGTCAGGCTCTATGGGCAGTTGTCTCGGTGGGCTTGGGGATCCTGGATGAGCCCCCAGATGTTATGCCAAGATGGTGAGGAACCCCAAAAGACCACCAGAGACCAAATCACTTATGTAAGAGACCAAATCACTTATGTAAAAGCAAAGAGCCTTTATTTTCAAGCTCGGAGCTTGGACTCTGTCTGAAGCAGCAGTAAGAGCAGAGAGCCCAGAGCCCAGGCAGGATAGGGTTTTTATCGTAGCAGAAATTGAGGTGAGAGGATTTCCAGGGTTCAGGACCCTGATTGACTGACATTTGTCTAGGGATATAGGGAATGTTTGAAATGTCAGCTATTTCCCCTTAGATTCAGGCCCCATTGGGTGGGGTCAGCTTATGGCTTTTCCTGGGTCCAGGTGTTGCCTGCCAGAAGCTGTCTCTGGGCCTCTAAGTCTGTCATGGCAGCTGTGTGGTCAAGCTATTTTGCTCTCCACCGCACATTTAGATGATTTAATATACCCATCTCACACTTCTCATTCATTGATGAAAAAACCCGCCGGGCGGTGGTGGCGCACGCCTTTAATCCCAGCACTTGGGAGGCAGAGCCAGGCGGATCTCTGTGAGTTCGAGGCCAGCCTGGGCTACCAAGTGAGTCCCAGGAAAGGCGCAAAGCTACACAGAGAAACCCTGTCTCGAAAAAAAAAAAAAAAAACCATTATATTTCTCTAGTATAGAGTACTTTTCTGTTTATGTAACCAGCATGCTGTGCGTAAACCAGGATGTCTTGCTCCTGTCAAATTATGACTTAGTCCTCTTTGACCAAATATTACCCAGACTTTCTTGCTCCTGAATTCCTTGACCTATTCCTATTGTTCTACTCTCAAGTTCTGCGGGTTTACCTGAAAACAAACGTACTTCATATGAACAGCTAGAGATAAAAGCAGTAATCTTCTAGGATTCATGAAACTTAAACCCAGAGGCCATGACTTCCAGTATGACTTCTGAAGTCATCCTTGAAGCCCTCTGTCATGGAGTAAGTACAAGAGGGAGGGCTGAGGATGAGATTTCACTGGGCAGCAGAGAGTGGTAATGAACTTGAGAGCTACTGAGTAAGTCCCATGGTATTAGAAGTAACACCATCCTGGGGGCAGGCTCTGCACACACATACACACCAAGGAGGAACCAGCACTGCAGGTCTGGGTGATTGTCACAGGTTGAAGAACACTATAGACCTCAGTGCACAGGGGATGAGCAGAAAGGGAGGTGTCAACACTGATCCTGACTTGGACGGACCAGAAAAAGCACAGCCATGTAGTTCTTGAGAGGGAGAATTTATTCCTGAAACGAGAAATGTCAGAGAACCCCTTTGTAATGAGTCACCTATGGAAATAAAGAGGAAAAGCACCATCTGGTTCTCCATTCTGAAGAGACTGCTATGAAGGCTCTGACAAATCTACTACCTAGTTATGGAAGACCAAGGGGCCATGGAGTATCACTTTCAGCTTAAAGTAGGCAAGAAAACTAAGTTGTAAATCTTGTCTCTCTAAGGTAAATACCTACATATTGAATGAATTAAGTAACTCTGTGTGTGTGCCTGTGCACATACGTATGTGTGCATGTTTGTGTGCACAGGCACAAAACTGTGTTCTTGAAATAGAGGACTGATGAACTTTCAGACAAACACACATGCTAAAGAACTCTGCTATCAGTAGATCATCCCTATGAACATGCTTAAGGGATTCCTATATTTCTTTCACCTTCCTAAACATTTGAAATTCACGTTAGTCCTGTTATCCATGTGCATCCACAGGAATGACAGAAAGACAGACTTCCTGAGTAAAGATTCCAAGACAGACATCAGAAGGCCATGGAGACTGAGGGGAGGAAAGGGCACTAGGAAGTTTCTGCACAGCCAGGCAAACCATCACAAGGGTCAGTAGACACAGAGATGAGGGGACAGGTTTCCAAAGAAATTATCAACAGTAGAGAAGCAAATATTCCAGTTAGATGCAGTTTGGAGGTGAGGGGAATAGTGACTCTAATGTTCTCCTACACAGAAGGGCTTTTACATAACATATAACAAATGTAACATTATTATTGTGGCTATTTAAATTAATTTATTTGTTATTTACAGAATGAAGACAAAGACTTTGATGTTACACACACACACACACAGAAATGACCCTGCAGATTCCTAGCTGCTGTAGGAGACGTTGAGGAGCTAGAACTGCTTCTCTTATGATTTGACACAAACATTGTTTATAGGAACTCAACCATATTGCAGTGTCCTGTGCATGAGGATAAACATCACATGCTGATTAAAATTATTATAAATTTGGTATGATTGTAATAGTACTCATGGCATAGCATTTGAGATCCTTAGCCTTTGAAATCGAGTGTTCAGACACTTTACCTATGTGTGGTTTGGATATGGAGTGTCTCTCGAGGTTTCCTGTGCTGGAGGCTGGTACTCATGGGATCAGTGTTCACAGGGAACATGAGCCTTCATCATCCTCAAGGAATAAACTGTATCAGTGAAAGCCCGTTGATTGTTAGAGATGAGTGGACTACTAGGTAGTGAGGCTTTGCTGGAGGAAGGTTAGGGGGCTCCATCTAAGGACACACTTCGTCCCTGTCTGCATCTTTGGCCACCATGAAGTGAATGACTTTGTGAGTCCCATTGTCTTCCTACTATGCAGTGGATCCAAAAATCCAAGGAGTTAATGTTCAAATTTGTGAGACAAAATAAGTGAAAATTAACCTTTGACATTTTTAATAGCTTCTCACTCTTGTGTATGTATGTGAGTGTGTGTCTATGCAAGTATTTGTGTGTGACTATATATGTGTATCAGTTTGAGTGTGTGTGCATGTGTGTCTGTGAGTATGTATTGTGTTTGTGTATATATGTGAGAAAGTATGTATGTTAATGTGTGTGTAAGGATATGCATGTATGTTTCTGTGTGTTAGTTTGTGTATGTTGTATATATGTGTGGAATGTGTGATTATGTATATGTGTGTGTTTGTGCAAATGTGTGTGTATATGTGGAAATTTGTGCACGTGTGTGAGTGTTTATGTTTAACTGATGGTATGTATTTGTATGTGTTGGAATGTGTACATTGTTGTGTGCTTGTGTGTTTTCATGTATAGCTGTGTGTATATGTGTTGAAAATCTGTATCAAGTGTGAGAATATGTGTATGTGTGTGTCTGTGTGCATGTGTGTGCGAGTCTGTTTATGTGTGCATATTGTGGGAATATGTGTATGTGTGTGCATGTGTTTGTCTGTGAGTGTGTATATGCGTGGATATTTGTGTGATGGTGTATCAATGCTCTCCTCTGTCTGTGAGTATGTATCTGTGTGTGATGGTATGTGTGTGTGTTTATGTGTCCTGTGCATGTGTATATGAGAGTGTGTGTCTGTGTGTTTGTGGATGTTCATGAATGAGTGTGTGTATCTGTGTTAGTGTGTATGTGTGTCATGGTTGGGGGGCTCTGTGTGTACCTGCATACATTGAGTGTGTGTTTGCAGGCACAAGGTTGTCAAATTGTGAACGTAGTGGTTGGAGCCCACCTTATAGGAGTCAGTTTCTTTACTTCAGCAATGGGTTCCAGGAATCAAATACAGCTCATCAAGCCTGAACAGCAAGCCTTTACACACCGAGACCTGATGATGGCATGACAATCGTTGGATGAATAATTAAGATACACTGTTAATTCAATTAACATTTTATATAAATTAATAGTAGAATTAATGAATGTAATTTGAAGAAAATAAGTTTTAGTCTTTAAACATTGGAAAAATTTAAAGTATACCATTGCATCAATACTTTAACTTCGGAACACTTTTTTGCATTATACCATACATTATGACAAATATTTATTTAAATGATAGAAATAAAAAAATATAAAGTGAGTTACAATAACTTTGAAATATAATTTTTAGAGAAAAATTTTGTCTTTACAATGGACGTGTACATTTCAAACAAAGGGTGTCTGTCTGTGGAGTAATAGTTAATGACAATTCTATTTAGAAAAAAACCTGTAAAACGGCTTTCTGAGGGCAGCAGTGAAAGAGGAAGCAATGATGAGAACCAAAATGGCTTAGAAAAAAATTCCCAAAAACAATCAGAATGAGTTAAAGAAAGTGAAAAGACAATTGGGAAATAAGGGGAGCGCATTCAGAAAATGGAAAGTGGTGTTTTCTGCTATATAAGACACATGTACACAGCGTGGTCTTCAGAGACTCTAAAGAGCAAGGTTCAGGACCACAGAGCCCAGAGGACCAGCAGCATCTGCCACATTCACAATGGCCAGGCCCTGTGCTCTCCTGACATTCCTGGTGGTGATGCACTCCTGGTCAAGCTGCTGTCTGGGATGTGACCTGCCTCAGACTCATCACCTCAGGAACAAGAGAGCCTTCATACTCCTGGCACAAATGAGGAGACTCTCCCCTCTCTCCTGCCTGAAGGACAGAATGGACTTTGAATTCCCTCTGGAGAAGGTGGATGCCCTGCAGATCCAGAAGGCCCAAGCCATCCAGGTCATGGGTGAGCTGATCCAGCAGGTCCTGATCCTCTTCACCTCCAATGAATCATCTGCTGCTTGGGAGACAACCCTCCTAGACACCTTCTGCGATGAGCTACACCAGCTGCTCAATGACCTGCAGGACTGTCTGATGGAGCAGGTGGAGGTGCAGGAAACTTCCTTGAGCCAGGAAGACTCCCTGGTGGCTGTGAGGAACTACTTCCACAGGATCACTGTCTACCTGAAGAAGAAGAAACACAGCCCCTGTGCCTGGGAAGTGGTCAGAGCAGAAGTCAGGAGAGCCCTGTCTTCCTCAGCCAACCTCCGTGCAAGATTGACTGAGGAGAAGTAAGTCCCCAACCCAAGTGGTGAGAACTCTCCTGGGCTACAACACTGCATAAATTATCCTTTAAAGACTCATTTATTTTAACATGAATTCAATCAACTTACCTAGATGTTTCGGCAAAACAGCACAAATTTTATCTATATATAAGGGCATTTGTTTCTGCATCCATTTGGGTATCTCTGTGTATTATGTGTGTATTTATTTTACTATTTATGTAATTTAAGTTATTTAAGTTAAATCTTGTAGTTTTGTATTTTCTTTAATGTAACAAACCATCATATGCAATTAAATTATTTTGAATCCCATTCAATCTTGCTGTATAAAACACTTTTGATTTGTTAATTCTGTAACTTTTCAAATTTTTCCAGTCTTTTTAAGGTGATACTCTAAACCATAAAAATTTTACAAATGGACAGAGTATTGAAAATTGCACTGATACAAGTGTTCACTGCATGGAGTTTAGACAAACCCTAAATCTATGTCCCTAATTCTCCCAATATATAGTATTCTCTGTATGTAAAGCCAGCATACTGCCTGGTAGGAAGCCAGAGAATCTTGCTTCTGTCACATTGTGACTTAGTCTTCTTTGACATATATTTCCCAGAGGAATCCTCCCTCTGACCTCCATGACCTCTGGTACCTTTCATCTACTCTCAACTTCTATGAGTTTAACAGTTTTGGGTTCCAAATATCAGTGAGATTATATACAGTGATAGCAACAGCTATCAGAAAAGTGATTAGCCTGCCTGAATACCACAGACAAACATACCAAGAAGAAATCGGGAAATCAAACTCATTCATAACAGCCTCATGAAACATTTCTGAAATAAATCCCACCAGGGAAGTGAAACGCCTCTAAAATTAATCCTTTGCAACACCACTATTCCCTCTCAATTTTCATGGTTTTTCTTGTCCTCCTCCGACTCTTCCTCCTCCTCCTTCTCACCCTTCTTCTCTTGGAACTTCCAGTTGTACATGGATACATGGCCATCTCCTGGAGCCTAGGTAGCCTCTCTGAGGGGCCCCAACCTTGAGGACAACTGACTCTCTCTCAGAAGCTATCAACTGCCACAGTTCCTCAGCTAGAAGAGAACTTTCCTCCATTTTCCAAGCTGGGATTTTGTCCGGCCTGGTCTTGTCCATTAGGTCATAGCCACTCTCGCCTCATTAGTGCAACTGCCCTGTTGTGTCCGAGAACACTGCTTTGCTGTGGTCATCATCCGCTGCCTCTGGGTCTTACAATTCTTCTGCTCCCTCTTCTGCAATGATCCTTGGGGCAGGAAGTCAGCCCTTTATTTTGTGTTCATGGATCAGTTGTGGGTCCCTGTGTTTATTGCCATTGACTCCAAGAGGCTTATGTGGTAAGGGTTAGTAATCCTGCAGTAACTCTCTCGTAGACATATATTTGTAATGTGAATTCAGGTATTGTGACACCACAACAATGCTTTTATTCTTTTGTATCTTCATGGTTCCATATGTCCTTTTTTTTTTATTTGTTTGTTTATGATTTTTTTCGAGACAGGGTTTCTCAGTGTAGTTTTGGTGCCTGTCCTGGATCTCGCTCTGTAGACCAGGCTGGCCTCGAACTCACAGAGATCCACCTGGCTCTGCTTCACTAGTGCTGGAATTAAAGGCATGTGCCACCACCTCCCGGCCCATATGTGTTCTAAAAGTGATACTTCTGGGAGAAACATAACTTAAAATTTGTATTGTAGGGCTGGAAGAGATGGCTCAGAGGTACAAACACTGATTGTTTTCCAGAGGTCCTGAGTTCAAATCCCAACAACCACTTGTTGGTTCAAAAATATCTGTAATGAGATCTGGTGCCCTCCCCCAGCCTGCAGGGATACATGCAGGCAGAACACTGTACATATAATAAATAAATCTTATATTCCAATTTTTTTTTTTTGGTTTCTTGAGACAGGGTTTCTCTGTGTAGCTTTGTGCCTTTCCTGGGACTTACTTGGTAGCCCAGGCTGGCCTCGAACTCACAGAGACCCGCCTGCCTCTACCTTCCGAGTGCTGGGATTAAAGGCGTGTGCCACCACCGCCCGGCCAAATCTTATAAATAAATAAAAATGTAGTTAAAAAATTTTGTATTGTGTCGTGGATTAAATAGGAATTTCTCCTATTGACCTATGTGTTTGAATGCGTGGCCCATGGGGAGTGGCACTATAAGAGGGCAGCCTTGTTGGAGTAGGTGTGGCCTTGTACGAAGTGTGTCACTGTGGAGGTGGACTTAGAGGTCTTATATGCTCAAGCTAGGCCTTGCGTGGTAGTCTCCTTCTGCTGCCTGTGGATCAAGGTGTAGAATTCTCAGGTCCTTCTCCAGTACCATGTCTGCCTGCGTCCTGCCATGTTTCCTACCATGAAGATGATTGTGGAAACTGAAACTGTAAGCCAGCCCCAATTAAATGTTTTCCTTTATAAGAGTTGCTGTGGTCATGGTGTCTCTTCACAACAATAGAAACCTTAACTAAGACATATGCATTGAACCTGAAGATCCCTAGGATATAGAGTCACTTTCATAGCATCATGGTAGTTAATCAACATAGATCTTTTCCACTGAATCTTAGTAGGTAATGTTTTTGCTGCTGCTGTCTCATTTGGATGACACGCCGGTTCCTTTCTTCAGCTTTCATTTCCAATGACATCATATTTTTTGGTTCATTGCCACAGCCAACATCAGGGTTTTCTTCCTAGGAAAGTATCAAAGATAAATACAGTAGATGTGGAGACGTCTATCATCAAACCAACACTTCAAGAAAAGACAGGAAGAGTGACTGGAAAAGTATAGACAGTTGAAGTACTGAAAACCTTCACTGTCTTTGAAAATAGCCTGAACCCCTCTACAATTAGACACATTGGAACTGAGTATTAGCCACTGAAATCAATAAGGAATTGATGGTTTACAAATACTTTATAGAGGGATCAGTGTCCTAGCCCAACACTGAAGGGGAAGTATGTATAAACATATATATTACATATGATGCACTATTTAATAGCAGCACATGCTATATATAATAATGTACATATATGTGCACACAGCTTTCTTTCTGATATACTCCCAGTACCTGCCTGCTGTCCCAGACCCCATCATTCAGCCTCATAGCCCTGGTTTCCTCCTCCCTGATGTGGGAAAACAGTATTTGTTCCTCATTCTCTCCTCATCAACCACCTCTGCCATTCTACAACTGATCTCTCTCTCTCTCTCTCTCTCTCTCTCTCTCTCTCTCTCTCTCTCTCTCTCTCTCTTTGTGTGTTTAAATCAGAGTGTTCTTCTAAAGAACTAATACTAACTATGGCCAAAAACAGAGAGAGGGGTAGGGGAAGGGTAGGGTGGGGAGAGTAAGAGGCAGTGGGAGAGAGAAGGGGAGGGGGAAGGGGAGGGAGGGGGGAGGGACAGAAGAAACAATCTGCCATGCTTGCAAACATTTAGAGAGGAAGAGAGCCCCCTACTGACCATCACTTTCAAAGAAGAAACTGTTTAACTCTGGTGTGTTTTCTTTAGAAATTTTTTCCTAGAAGAGTTTTCTTCACAACTAAAACAGGCATTTTCCCCAGAAGAACTGACATCAGTTTGGAAGACTCAATTCCCTTCACTTCTCATCTGAGGGAGGGAGCACCCTCCCAGTTCCACATGGGTCATGCCTTCTAGACAATGGTCTGCTCAACATGCACAAAACAGTCACTAAGGCTTTTTCCCCCTCTAGTCTTCTCTAGAGGAGGTTCTCTGGAGAAAGAGTCTGTGTGTAGTCCCCTCAGTTGATAATTACAACCAAGCTCTGTGTCTGACCTCACATCATTTTGACCAGTAGGTAAAGCACTTGGAATGTGTCATGTAACTGAGCAAACCATGCCCCAGCTAGGAATGATGTAAAATAATGTCTGAACCCACAGAAGAGATTCTCCTCCTGCTGCTCTGCCTACTGAGACCAGCAACACTGGGCTTGGTAAATGCACTGATTTATGACTGTTGTTTGAACAATGACTTCAAAAGTTCAGATTACCTCTCCACAATAGAACATGTCACAAGGGGCAACCTGAATCCTTGTTACAGACAATATTACAGTCACTCTTAATTGGTACAGAATGAACTAGTTCTTATTCATACTGGATTGAGATCTGTGTTTTGCAGGGTTACAGATCAACAGCCCAGAGTATCTTGACCCAACAGCCCCTTTGCATTCTTCAGGACACACGGAGTGAGGAAGACAATGCCCATCTGTAGGTTCAGCTGCCAGGGAAACCCTAGAGTTTCATCCACTTCATATATACATATATATAATACTTTAGGAATTTCACATCATGCACCCCAATCCTGCACCCCTCCCAGCACTCCCATATCTATCACTCACCCCTTCAGCATTGATCTCCAACAGAAATTAATTAAAAACAAAATGAAACAAACATAAAAACCCACCTCAACCCACGTCTTTCCCATTTCTCCAACCCTTCTTCATTTGTCCTAATGACATCAGGAGATTCAGTATGTCACACAGTATACCTTTTACTTCAATCAGCCTCACCCTCAAATGTTCTTTGCAATGAGTCATTGGTCTGGTTCAAGACTTCTGGCCTCTGTCTGGCACACCATCATCACTGGACTCTACAAACAAAAACTCCCCTCATATCCTGTTATTGCCCCAAGTCAGTCATAGAGATCCTGAGGTTATTGCTGTGGGGTGTTCTGTATGTTAAATGTGTTGCTCTGATTGGTTAATAAATAAAATACTGATTGGCCAGTAGCCAGGCAGGAAGTATAGGTGGGACAAGGAGAATTCTGGGAAGTGGAAGGCTGAGGCAGAGAGACACTGCCAGCCGACGCCATGACAAGCAAGATGTAAGGTACCGGAAGGCCAAGAGCCATGTGGCAACTTATAGACTAAGAGACATGGGTTAATTTAAGGTGGAAGAATTAGATAGCAAGAAGCCTGCCACGATAATACAGTTTGTAAGCAATATAAGTCTCTGTGTGTTTACTTGGTTGAGTCTGAAAGGCTGTGGGACTGGCGGGTGAGAGAGATTTGTCCTGACCATGGGCCAGGCAGGACTGGAGAAAACTCCAGCTACAGGATATTGTTCTGTAGGACCAGTGCTCAGATCATAAATGGGATAGATGATAGGGTGGGCCAACCCAAGGGCAAGGACATGGGTCCAAGTGGTAGCTGAGCTCTTCATTTGGGCAGGTGGGACCAGCCTCCTCAGGTCGGGGTTAGAGACAGCTTTCCTATGCCAGTTCCATTGGGGCCTCCTCTCCAATGCCCACAGTGAGCGGTATGGTGCTAAACATCCCAAGAGGGACTGAGTCAGCTCTCCTGCTGCAGTGTCCAGTGAGAGGCAGTGCTAGTCATTCCAGGGCCAGTGAAGGGTAGGGTGGGCTCAGCATGGCCCTTGGATTTCAACATGTACAGTTCTTATGGACCTCTGTGGTAACAGTGGCCATGGACATCAACACAGACACCAGCTGCAGCAGGACTATGGACCCAGACATGGCCTTCAGGAGTAACTCAGGCCAATATGTCTCATCAACTCCTTCTTAAGAGTAACTTGTTAACTACAAATTCCTTCCTTCTGTCAGATCTAGCCACTCAACTTCATGGTCAGGAGAAAGTTGTCATTGTCACTTTGTATGTGGAACATGCCCACATGAATGTTGCCATGTTGTAGTCATCAGAAGAAGCACAGGAATAGATAAAGGATTATACGATATATAGGGACAGACACTGTGGAGGATGTATTAGGGGAAAATTGATTGATACCAAGTTGATCTGCAGAGCTTGTTAATTGTAGAAGACTTTGTCAGGGAGTATGATTATTGATGAACCAGAGTTTCTGTGTCATTGTGCAACATCTTTTAGACATGACTTTTTGCATTCTTTCCTTGGTCCTTATTTTTAAGGTAACTTTAATCATCTTTATGTTTACATAATAGAATAAATTACTATAAAACAGTTCCATACTATCACCTTGCCCAGAAAATATGTACAGCTATATCATTTTTTACATGTTAGATATAATAATCTTCTTTGGTTCAATAGAACTGGGGAGTCAAGAGACAGGAATAAAGAAAGTGACCAGGACCATGATGTGAGGAGAGCATCTCAGTTAGAGTTTCTATTGCTGTGAAGAGACATATGACCGTGGCAACTCTTAAAAAGGAAAACATCTGGGGATTCTTGACACTCTGACCTCTGGTCATGTGTTTACTGCTGAACACAAAAGAATGAATAAACTGAAACCAGAGCAGTGATCTTCAAGGATTTATGAGGCTAAAAGCCAAGCAAACACCACAGGGTGTGTGAATGCTGATGTCATCAAGATATGGAGAGAACTCTCAGGGAGTGGGGTACAAGAAGAGGGCTGAGGACACCGTATTGCTGTGCAGCAGAAAGTTGTTGCTATTGCTTCTCCAATGGGATGACATCACTTCCTTTATTTTGATTTCATTTCAAGTGACACCACAATTTCAGTTCAATGCCACCAACAACATCAGTATCTGCTCTCTAGGAAAGTGGAAAAAGAAATAAAATATTCAGTGCAATGAAAATTCAAAAGAGAAATGACATCCACAATGGAGCCACCATTACAACAGAAAAATTAAATGAAAAATTATATACATTGGCAGTACTGAAACTCTATTATATGGTGGAGTCCCTCAAGGCTCTTCTGCTCAATTTTCAAATGGACAAAGACAGAGAGTGTGCAGTATCCACTACTAAAGGAAAACTGCATAAATATCTGTAAGTCAAACTTCTGGGTAACTAATAGGCAATCAGAGTCAATGCTATCACTGTGTCTTCTGGTCTGTATTTCCACCTCCTAACTTAAGGCACAGCAAGCAGCATGTGAAAAATATTGATCACAAAAGTAGTATTGGGAAAAAACCTCAAACACTTATATCTTCCAAGGACAAACTGGGATATTTACACATCACTGCAGATCACAGGGTCTTCTGTTGTTGACATCTGGGGATTCCTGACATTCTGACCTCTGGCTATGTGCACACTGCTTAACACAAAAGCCGCCCTGATGAATCCACTAAAATGAGAGCAGCTATCTTGTAGGATTTAGGGCGCTAAAAACCAAGCAAACACCACAGTGTGTGTGAATGCTGATGTTATCAAGATATTGTGAGCACTTCCAGGGAGTGCGGTAGAGGAAGACAGCTAAGGAGGCTGGAGAGATGGCTGACAGGCCAAGAGCACTTACTGATCTTCCAGAGGTCCTGCCCAGGAACCACATGGTGGCTTACAACCATCTGTAATGAGATCTGGTGCCAGCTTCTGGCCTACAGTCATATGTGCTGTATACATAATAAATAAATAAATAAATAAATAAATAAATCCTTTATAAGGGGAAGAGGAGGAAGAGGAGGAGGGGAAGAAGAAGAAGAAGAAGAAGAAGAAGAAGAAGAAGAAGAAGAAGAAGAAGAAGAAGAAGAAGAAGAAGAAGGCGGCAGCTGGGGACACTGTGCCACTGTGCAGCAGAGAGTGTGAGTAGACTCAACTCCATAGAAGAAGTCACAGGGCACTTAGAGAAAAGGCAGCAAAAAGGGATCACAGACTCAAAACTCAGACACAGCTTGAAAAATATACATGCTGTTTTCGGTAATTGGCGTTGGTAGAAAGATCCTCCATACAGGAATGGTGGGCAGAAATGGAGATGTATCCATGGATCCTCACTTTGAAAGCACCGTGAAGCACACCCCGAAGGCTGACAAAATAGGTCCATGACAGAGAGAAATTTCAGAGATGCTCTGTTAACAGTAGAAGTCACAATGGCTATAACACAGAGAAGCCCGGAATGTTCTTCATTCAGACGAATGGTGTCCTGGAACACTAAACAGTTCACGAAACCTACAGGCAAAGATGGCATCCCTTTCCATCTTAAGGTCAGAGGACACCAAAAGTGGCAAAATAACGCCAAAACTTTTCCTTAGAGCAAAGCATAGATGATACATCTTATGAGTTTTTGTGAACATGTGTGTGTGTGTGTGTGTGTGTGTGTGTGTGTGTGTGTGTGCAGCAAAGACGTAAAGTGAGAGAACAACTTCTATGAATAAGTTTTCTGCTCCCACCATAAATTCCAGGGATCAACATGAATATGTCAGACTTGATATGGAAGCACTTGTTGATTGTGCCATAATAACCACCAAATGATCATTCAATAATTACCTAATAATATACAATACAAACCAAATTTGATCCTTCATATACTTAAGAACTCAAGTGTATTAAGACAACTAGAGTAAAATAACTCAACCTTACAACCCTAACCAACATAGACAAGATTTTCACATGTGCCATTGTTTCAAATAACACCTGTAGACTCACAAAAAATTAGTTGAAACGAAACTGACATTACAATTCAAGTAGCTATATTACAAATAAGTATGATGCACGAAATTCAACAGCAGCATGAAATTCAAGAAATTTCCAGGGCAAGTATTAGAGGTAAGGTTTTATGCTTTACAAGTGAGTGATTTCACACAGGAAAGGTATATCTGTAACATAAATATCAACCATAATTTCTTTCAGCAATAAACCCTAGAGAAGGTTTGTTGAGGGGGAACATTAAAAGTGGAAGCAATAATGAAAACAAAAATGGCGGGAAAAAATGGCCAAACACAAGCAGAGAATGACTGACAGAAAGTGAAAAGTACATGGGAGAGTATTGGGAGGGCAATCAGAAAATGGAAACTAGTGCTTTCTCTTATTTAAGACACATGGACCCAGCCAGGATGGACTTCAGAGAACCCAGAGGGGAAGGTTCAGGACCACAGAGCCCAGAGGACCAGCAGCATCTGCCACATTCACAATGGCCAGGCCCTGTGCTCTGCTGACGTTCCTGGTGGTGATGCACTACTGGTCAAGCTGCTGTCTGGGATGTGACCTGCCTCAGACTCATCACCTCAGGAACAAGAGAGCCTCCACACTCCTGGCACAAATGAGGAGACTCTCCCCTCTCTCCTGTCTGAAGGACAGAATGGACTTTGCATTCCCTCTGGAGAAGGTGGATGCCCAGCAGATCCAGAAGGCCCAGGCCATCCCTGTACTGCAGGAGCTGACCCAGCAGGTCCTGATCCTCTTCAGCTCAAAGGACTCATCTGCTGCTTGGAAGACAAGCCTCCTAGACACATTCTGCACTGGCCTCCACCACCAGCTCAAAGACCTGAAAGCCTGTCTGATGGAGCAAGGTGAGGTGCTGGAACCTTCCCTGAGCCAGGAAGACTCCCTGGTGGCTGTGAGGAACTACTTCCACAGGATCACTGTCTACCTGAAGGAGAAGAAACACAGTCCCTGTGCCTGGGAGGTGGTCAGAGCAGAAGTAAGGAGAGCCCTGTCTTCCTCAGCCAAGCTGCTGGCAGGACTGACTGAGGAGAAGGAGTAAGTCCTGAGCCAAAGTAGAGAGGACTCACTTGGGCTAGGATCCTGCACCTCACTGCTCAGATTTCACCTTCTCCATGAACTCTTTGATTTGGACATCATTGATTCAACTTGCCTGGATGGTTAATCTAATATTGGGTTATATTGTGTTGATCTGTAAGGGCATTTGCTTATTGATTCAGATGTTTTATTTGTTTGTTGGTTTATGTATTTGTTTTATTTATTTATTAGTTCTTCTGCTTGTTTGTGTATCTACATGATTTTAGTTATATTTCAATATCATAGAATTTTATATTTCCTTTAAATTATCAAACTGTTATTGTTAATTTATTTCTTCTATTCAATAAATTTTTTACTGTACATGCTTAATCTTATGAGTCAGCCACACGATCTTTGAAAAATTTTGATGCTTCTAAAATCATTCTGTTCTCCATAAATATAACACACCTGGACTTGGTAGGAAATAATACTGAAGCAATGTGTACTGCTTAGACTTAAGAGGTGAGTTGATGCAGCCATCTCGTAGTTCCTGTTCACTGATGTTAAAAATCTTACTTCTGTCCATGAGATAGTACTCCTCTGGATGTATAGCCAGCATGCTGTACAGAAGGAAACCAGAACATCTTGCTTGTGTTCCATTGTGCCTTAGTCCTCCTCACCTGCAATTCCCCTCGACCTCTCTGGTCTCCCCTAACTAACATTTGACTCCCAACTTTTATCAGATGGACTCGATTGGATTCCAAAGATGAGGGAGACCATAAAACCAAAATAGAATAAAATACAAAACAAATGAGGATCTTCCTACATATCATTAAAAAAGGGAAACATGATAAAAGAAAAAAAATGGAGTGTCAGCCCTGTCTTGGTGATGGCTTGAATTGCTGAGACAAATTATCATGATCAAAAGCATTTGGGGTAGAAATGTTTTATTCTAGTTTAAAATCACAGCACATTCCATCACTGACAGAGTTTTGGCAGTATCTTCAACAGGGCAGTCACCTGAAGACAGTGGCTCATATAGAGGTCCTGGAGGAACACACTGTCTACTGCCTTGATGCCTCAGGGCCTGCTCAGCCTGCTTTTAAATACTCATCAGGACCACCTGCCCAGTGGATGGATCACCCATAGTGTGCTGCACTCTCCTACAGCATGCATCAGTTATTAAAATGATTTAGAGACTGGTCTCCAGTGCGATTCTGTAGAGACAACTTCCCTGGTGAGATCCCTTCTTCCCACATGACCCTATCGGGGTCAATTAGAACTTAGAATTATTCAGGATAAATTCCATTCATAATGGCCTAAAAAAAACATACCCTGAAATAAATCTAACGAGGGAAGTGAATGCAATTTTTCTAAAACGACAGCTCATCCCTCTCAATGTCATTTGGTATCTTTTTTTTAATTTCAATTTTTTTCATTTCACATACTAAGCCCAGTTGTCCCTCCCTCCCCTTCTCTGGTCCTCACCTTTCCCCCATCAACCCCATCACCCAACAACTCTTCATAGGAGGGAAGGTCTCCCTTGGGAGTCAACAAAGTGTAGCATACAAAGTTGAGCATAGCTACTCACTGCTTCAAGGCTTAGCAATGTATTCCAGCATAGGGTTTGGGCTCCCAAAGGTAGTTCTTGCACTTGGGACAAGTCTTGTTCCCTCTGCCAGGGGCCTCACCAACAGATCAAGCCACACAAGTGTCAGCCACATTCAGAGGGCATAGTTGGTCCAATGCAGAACCCCAGCTGTCAGTCCAATATCCCTGAGCTCCCACTAGCTCAGGTCAGCTGTCTCTGTATTTTTCCCATCATGATCTTGACTCCCGCCCCCTTTGCTTCTAGGTTTCCAACTCCCTCTCTTCTGATCTCCAGGAGCTCAGCCCAGTGCATGGACTAGGATCAATGAATCCATTTGCTAACTGTTGCCAGTGGTGCATGTGTACACCGCCATCTAGTGGAACACGGGCAACCTCTCAGGGGCCCCATTACTGAGGATAACTGAATCTTCCTCTCCCAGCAGCCATCAGTTGAAAATAGTTCCTCAGCTAGGGATGGGATTTCCTGATGTGCACTCTGCTTGAAACTGGAATTTTATCTATATCCATCATACTCAGACTGTGCATGCATTCACAGCTGAGATCAATATGGACCTGCAGCTACACTATTGAGTCTACAAACTCCTGTTTCCTACAGTAGGAAACTGTCTCTGGGAATCCCCATCTTCCTGCCAGCTCTTGTGTAAAGAGTACTGCCCTATGGAAACCAGGAAAGCCATAATGATCTTTGCTCAGACACCGATTCCCTGTACATTAACCACCTGTAAGTGTCTGTGTCCAGTCATCTATTGCCAGAAGAACCTCCTCTGAGGAGCACTGAGAGATGCACTTATCCTCTGTGAGATGTGGAGGGTGATGTATAAAATCAGGCCTTTTGACACCACGGCCATTGCTCTTATTCTTGACATTCCTGCTCTTCAGCAGCTTCCTGTTTCCACAGGTGTCTTAAGATTGATGTTGCTAGGAAGGAAATCATTGAAATTTTGAGTGTGATTGCATTGACTCTCAGTTCACATTCCAAAATGCACTCGGTTTGATGTAAAATTACTTTATTTCGCGGCCATTGAACTTTTAAGTTGAACACTCTCAACATTATTGCTATTGCTTCCCCTTTGGGATGACACCACTTCCTTTGTTTTGCTTTCATTTCAAGTGACACCACTATTTTAGTTCAATGCCACCAACAACGTCAGTATCTTCTCTCTAGGAAAGTGGAAAAAAGAAACAAAATATTCAATGCAATGAAAATTCAAAAGAGAAATGACATCCACCACGGAGCCTCCATCACCATAGAAAAATTAAATGAAAAATTATACACATTGGCAGTACTGAAACTCTTCTATGTGATGGAATCCCTCAAGACTCTTCTGCTCAATGTTCAAATGGACAAAGACAGAGCATGTGCAGTATCCACTACTACAGTAAATTTGCATAAATATCTGTAAGTCCAAACTTCTGGGTAACTAATAGGCAATCAGAGGCACTGCTATCACTGTGACTTCTGGTCTGTATTTCCACCTCCTAACTTCAGGCACAGCAATCAGTCAGTGAAAAATATTGATCACAAAACTAGATTTTGGACAAACCACAAATACTTATCTCTTACAAATGAAAACTAGGACATTCACACATCACTGCAGATCACAGGGTTTTCTGCTGTTGACATCTGGGGATTCTTGACACTCTGATCTCTGGACATGTATGTGTTCACTGCTGAATACAAAAGCCTTTCTAATGAATACACTGAAATGAGAGTAGCGATCTTCTAGGACATATGACCACAAAAAACAAGCAAACACCACACTGTGTCTGAGTGCTGATGTCATGAAAGGATGGTGAGCACTCTCAAGGAGTGTGGTACAAGAAGAGGGCTGAGAACACTGTATCACTGTGCAGCAGAGTGTGTGAGTTGACTCAAACTCCACTGAAGAAGTCACAGGGCACTTAGAGAAAAGGCAGCAAGCAGGCATCACAGTCTCTAAACTCAGACACAGCTAGAAAGAACGTGCATTCCATTTTGGGTAATTGTCATTACTCGATAATTCTCCATATGTGAATATTGGGCAGAAAGGGAAATGTATCCATGGATCCTGACTTTGAAGGCACTGTGAAGAACAACCCCAACGCTGACAAAATTGTTCCATGACAGAGAGAAATTTCAGAGACGCTCTGTTAACAGTAGAAGTCACAATGGCTATAACACAGAGAAGCCCGGAATGTTCTTCATTCAGACCAATGGTCTCCTGGAACACCAATCAGTTCATGAAACCTACAGGCTAATACGGCATCCCTTTCCATCTTAAAGTCAGAGGACACCAAAAGTGGCAAAATAATGCTGAAACTTTTCTTTAGAGCAAAGCATAGATGATACATTTTATGAGTTTTTGTGAACATATGTGTGTGTGTGCAGCAAAGACGTGGAGTGAGAGAACAACTTCCATGCATAAGTTTTCTGCTCCCACCGTGAGTTCCAGGGATCAACATGAATATGTCAATCTTGATCAGGAAGCTCTTGTTGATTGTGCCATAATAACCACCAAATGAACATTCAATAATTACCTAATAATATACAATACAAACCAAATTTGATCCTTCATATACTTAAGAACTCAAGTGTATCAAGACAACTAGAATAAAATAAGTCAACCTTGCAACCCTAACCAACATAGACAAGATTTTCACATGTGCCATTGTTTCAAATAACACCTGTAGATTCACAAAATAACTAGTGGAAACAAAATTGACATTACAATTCAAGTAGCTTTATTAAAAAATAACTATGACCGACAAAATTCTACTGCAGCATGGAATTAAAGAAATTTCCATGCCAAGTATTAGAGGTAAGGTTTTATGCTTTACAAGTGAGTGATTTAACACAGGAAAGGTATATCTGTAACATAAATATCAACTATAGTTTCTGTCAGGAATAAACTCTAGAGAAGGTTTGTTGAGGGAGAGTATTGAAAGTGGAAGCAATAATGGAAACAAAAATGGGGGGAAAAATAGCAAGACACAAGCAGAGAATGACTGAAAGAAAGTGAAAAGTACATGGGAGAGTATGGGTGGGCATTCAGAAAATGGAAACTAGTGCTTTCTCTTATTTAAGACACATGGACCCAGCAAGGATGGACTTCAGAGAACCTACAGGGGAAGGTTCAGGACCACAGGGTCAAGAGGACCAGCAGCATCTGCCACATCCACAATGGTCAGGCCCTGTGCTCTCCTGACATTCCTGGTGGTGATGTACTACTGGTCAAGCTGCTGTCTGGGATGTGACCTGCCTCAGACTCATCACCTCAGGAACAAGAGAGCCTCCACACTCCTGGCACAAATGAGGAGACTCTCCCCTCTCTCCTGCCTGAAGGACAGAATGGACTTTGCATTCCCTCTGGAGAAGGTGGATGCCCAGCAGATCCAGAAGGCCCAAGTCATCCCTGTCCTGCAGGAGCTGACCCAGCAGGTCCTGATCCTCTTCAGCTCAAAGGACTCATCTGCTGCTTGGGAGACAAGCCTCCTAAACACATTCTGCACTGGCCTCCACCACCAGCTCAAAGACCTGCGTGCCTGTTTGATGGAGCAAGGTGAGGTGCAGAAACCTTCCCTGAGCCAGGAAAACTCCCTGGTGGCTGTGAGGAACTACTTCCACAGGATCACTGTCTACCTGAAGGAGAAGAAACACAGTCCCTGTGCCTGGGAGGTGGTCAGAGCAGAAGTAAGGAGAGCCCTGTCTTCCTCAGCCAAGCTGCTGGCAGGACTGACTGAGGAGAAGGAGTAAGTCCTGAGCCAAAGTGGAGAGGACTCTCCTAGGCTAGGATCCTGAAACTCACTGCTGAGATTTGGACTTCTCCAAGATCTCTTTGACTTTGACCTCATTGGTCAAACTTGCCTGGATAGTTATCCTAATATTGGGTTGTATTGTGTTGATCTGTAAGGGCATTTGCTTATTGATTCAGATGTTTTATTTGTTTGTTGGTTTATTTATTTGTTTTATTTATTTATTAGTTCTTCTGCTTGTTTGTGTATCTAAATGATTTTAGTTATTTTTTTAATACCATAGTATTTTATTGCTTTTAATTAAACCGTTACTGTTAATTTATTTCTTCTATTCAATAAATTTTTGACTATACATGCTTAATCTTATGTGTCTGCCACACGATCTTTTGAAAACGGTTTGATGCTTGTAAACTCATTCTGTACACCATAAATATAACACACCTGGACTTGGTAGGAAAAAATACTGAAGCAATGTGTACTGATTTGACTTAAGAGGTGAGTGGATGCAGCCATCTCATAGTTTTTGTTCACTGAAGGCAAAAATCTTACTTCTCTCCATGAGATAGTACTCCTCTGGATGTATAGCCAGCATGCTGTACAGAAGGAAACCAGAACATCTTGCTTGTGTTCCATTGTGCCTTAGTCCTCCTCACGTGCAATTCCCCCTAACCTCTCTGGCCTCCCCTAACTAACATTTGACTCCCAATTTCTATCAGATGAACTCGATTGGATTCCAAAGATGAGGGAGACCATAAAACCAACATAAAATGAAGTACAAAACAAATGAGGATTTTCCTACGTACCATTAAAAAAGTGAAACATGATAAAAGAAAAAATAGAGTGTCAGCCCTGTCTTGGTGATGGCTTCAATTGCTGACACAATATCATGATCAAAAGCTTTTTGGGGTAGAAATGTTTTATTATAGTTTAAGATCACAGCACATTCCTTCACTGACAGAGCTTTGGCAGGATCTTCAACAGGGCAGTCACCTGAAGACAGTGGCTGATATAGAGGTCCTGGAGGAACACACTGTCTACTGCCTTGATGCCTCAGGGCCTGCTCAGCCTGCTTTCTAATACTCATCAGGACCACTTGCCCAATGGATGGATCACCCACAGTGTGCTGGACACTCCTACAGCAGTCATCAGTTATTAAAATGATTGAGAGATTGGTCTCCAGTCCGATTCTGTAGAGACAACTTCCCTGGTGAGATCCCTTCTTCTTACATGAACCTATCAGGGGTCAAGTTGAACTTAGAATTATCCAGGGTAAATTCCCTGCATAATAGCCTCAAAAAACATACCTTGAAATAAATCTAACAAGGGAAGTGAATGCAATTCTTCTAAAACGACACAGCTCAGCCCTCTCAATTTCATTTTTTTATTTCAATTTTTTTATTTTACACACTAAGCCCAGTTGCCCCTTCCTCCCCTTCTCGTGCCCTCACCTTCCCCCCATGAAACTCCCCCTATTCTAATCCTCAGAGGAGATAAGGCCTCCCTTGGGTTGTCAACAAAGTGCAGCATTCCAAGTTGAGCATATCTTCTCACTGCTTCATGGCTGACAAGATATCCCAGCACAGGGTTTAGCCTCCCAAAAGCGAGTTCTTGCACTTGGGATAAGACCTGGTCCCACTGCCAGGGGCCTCAGAAGCAGATCAAGCCACAAAAGTGTCAGCCACATTTTGAGGACCTACTTGGTTCCCATGCAAGTCCCCCAGCTGTCAGTCCAGTGTCCCTGAGCTGCCACTAGCTAGTCAGCTGTCTCTGTATTTTCTCCATCATGATCTTGACTCCCTGCTCCCTTTGCTTCTAGGTTCCTACCTCCCTCTCTTTGATATCCAGGAGCTCAGCTCAGTGCTTGAACTTGGATCAATAAATCTGTTTGCTAACTGTTCCCAATGGTGCATGGTTACACCGCCATCTAGTGGGACAGGGGCAACCTCTCAGGGGCCCCATTTCTGAGCATAACTGAATCACCCTCTGGCAGCAGTCATCAATTGAAAATAGTTCCTCAGCAAGAGCTGGGATTTCCTGACATGCTCCCTGCTAGAAACTGGAATTTTATCTGTCTCCATCATACTCAGACTGTGCATGCAATCACAGCTGAGATCAATATGGACCTGCAGCTACTATATTGTGTCTACAAACTCCTGTTTCCTACAGTCAGAGACTGTCTCTGGGAATCCCCATCTTCCTTCCAGCTCTTGTGTAAAGAGTACTGCCCTATGAAAACCAGGAAAGCCATACTGGTCTTTGCTCAGACACCTGTTCCATGTACATTAACCACCTGTAAGTGTCTGTGTCCAGTCATCTATGGCCAGAAGAACCTCCTCTGAGGAGCACTGAGAGATGCACTTAACCTCTGTGAGATGTGGAAGGTGATGTATAAAATCAGGACTTTTGACACCATGGCCATTGCTCTTATTCTTGACATTCCTGCTCTCCAGCAGCTTCCTGTTTCCACAGGTGTCTTAAGATTGATGTTGCTAGGAAGGAAATCATTGAAATTTTGAGTGTGATTGCATTGACTCTCAGTTCACATTCCAAAATGCACTCGGTTTGATGTAAAATTACTTTATTTCGCGGCCACTGAACTTTTAAGTTGAACACTCTCAACATTGTTGCTATTGTTTCCCCTCTGGGATGACATCACTTCCTTTTTCTGCTTTCATTTCAAGTGACACCACTATTTTAGTTCAATGCCACTAACAACGTCAGTATCTTCTCTCTAGGAAAGTGGAAAAAAGAAACAAAATATTCAAGGCAATGAAAATTCAAAAGAGAAATGACATCCACCAAGGAGCCTCCATCACCACAGAAAAGTTAAATGAATAATTATACACATTGGCAGTACTGAAACACTTCTATGTGATGGAATCCCTCAAGGCTCTTCTGCTCAGTTTTCAAATGGACAAAGACAGAGCATGTGCAGTATCCACTACTAAAAGAAAACTGCATAAATATCTGTAAGCCCAAACTTCTGGGTAACTAATAGGCAATCAGAGTCATGGCTATCACTGTATCTTCTCGTCTGTATTTCCACCTCCTAACTTCAGGCACAGCAAGCTCAGTGAGCCAATATTGATCACAAAACTAGATTTTGGAAAAACCACAAATACTTATCTCTTACAAATGAAAACTAGGACATTCACACATCACTGCAGATCACAGGGTTTTCTGCTTTTCACATCTGGGGAGTCTTGACAATTTGATCTCTGGCCATGTGTTCACTGCTGAACAAAAAACCTTTCTAATAAATCCAATGAAAGGAGAGCAGTGTTCTTCTAGGATTTATGACCCCCCAAAACAAGCAAACACCACACTGTGTGTGAGTGCTGACGTCATGAAGGGATGGTGAGCATTCTCAAGGAGTGTGGTACAAGAAGAGGGCTGAGGACACTGTACCACTGTGCAGCAGAGCGTGTGAGTTGACTCAAACTCCACTGAAGAAGTCACAGGACACTTAGAGAAAAGGCAGCAACCAGGGATCACAGTCTCTAAACTCACACACAGCTAGAAAGAATGTGCATTCCGTTTTGGGTAATTGTCATTAGTCGAAAAATCCTCCATACGGGAATATGGGCCATAAAGGGAGATGTATCCATGGATCCTGACTTTGAAGGCACCGTGAAGCACAACCCTAAGGCTAATGAAATTGTTCCATGACAGACAGAAATTTCAGAGATGCTCTGTTAACAGTAGAAGTCACAATGGCTATAACACAGAGAAGCCCAGAAGGTTCTTCATTCAGACAAATGATCTGGAACACTAAACAGTTCATGAAACCTACAGGCCAAGACGGCATTCCTTTCCATCTTAAGGTCAGAGGACACCAAATGTGGCAAAATAACGCTGAAACATTTCCTTAGAGCAAAGCATAGATGATATATTTTATGAGTTTTTGTGAACATATATGTGTGTGCAGCAAAGATTGGGAGTGAGAGAACAACTTCCATGAATGAATTTTCTGCTCCAACCATGAGCCAGGGATCACATGAATATGTCAGGCTTGATCTGGAAGCTCTTGTTGATTGTGCCATAATAACCATAAATAATCATTCAATAAATACCTAATACACAATAAAAAGCACATTTGAACCTTAATATACTTAAGAACTCAAGTATATTAAGACAGCTAGAATAAAATAACTCAACCTCCCAACCCTAACCAATATAAGATTTTCACACGTGCCATTGTTTCAAGTAACACGTGTAGACTCACAAAATATTAGTTGAAACAAAGTTGACATTACAATTCAAGTAACTATATTCAGAAATAAATACGACCCACAAAATTCAACTGTAGCATGAAATTCAAGAAATTTCCAGGCCAAGTATTAGAGGTAAGGTTTTATGCTTTACAAGTGAGTGATTTCACACAGGAAAGGTATATCTGTAACATAAATAGCAACCATAATGTCTTTCAGCAATAAACCCTAGAGAAGGTTTGTTGAAGGGGAAAATTGAAAGTGGAAGCAATAATGGAAACAAAAATGGTGGGAAAAAAATGGCCAAACACAAGCAGAGAATGACTGAAAGAAAGTGAAAAGTACATGGGAGAGTATGGGTGGGCATTCAGAAAATGGAAACTAGTGATTTCTCTTATTTAAGACTCATGGACCCAGCCAGGAGGGACTTCAGAGAACCTAGAGGGGAAGGTTCAGGACCACAGAGCCCAGAGGACCAGCAGCATCTGCCACATTCACAATTGCCAGGCCCTGTGCTCTGCTGACATTCCTGGTGGTGATGCACTCCTGGTCAAGCTGCTGTCTGGGATGTGACCTGCCTCAGACTCATCACCTCAGGAACAAGAGAGCCTCCACACTCCTGGCACAAATGAGGAGACTCTCCCCTCTCTCCTGCCTGAAGGACAGAATGGACTTTGCATTCCCTCTGGAGAAGGTGGATGCCCAGCAGATCCAGAAGGCCCAGGCCATCCCTGTCCTGCAGGAGCTGACCCAGCAGGTCCTGATCCTCTTCAGCTCAAAGGACTCATCTGCTGCTTGGGAGACAAGCCTCCTAGACACATTCTGCACTGGCCTCCACCACCAGCTCAAAGACCTGCAAGCCTGTCTGATGCAGCAGGTTGAGGAGCAGGAACCTTCTCTGAGCCAGGAAGACAACCTGGTGGCTGTGCGGAACTACTTCCACAGGATCACTGTCTACCTGAAGGAGAAGAAACACAGTTCCTGTGCCTGGGAGGTGGTCAGAGCAGAAGTCAGGAAAGCCCTGTCTTCCTCAGCCAAGCTGTTGGCAGGACTGACTGAGGAGAAGGAGTAAGTCCTGGGCCAACGTGGAGAGGACTCTTCTGGGCTAGGATCCTGCACCTCACTGCTCAGATTTGGCCTTCTCCAAGAATTTTTTGACTTGGACATCATTGATTCAACTTGCCTGGATAGTTATCCTAATATTGGGTTATATTGTGTTGATCTGTAAGGGCATTTGCCCTATTCATTCAGATGTTTTATTTGTTTGTTTGCTTATTTATTTATTTATTTATTTATTTATTTATTTATTTATTTATTTATTTATTTATTCTTCTGCTTGTTTGCCTATCTACATGATTTTAGTTATTTTTTATTACCATAGAATTTTATATATCTTTTAAATTATAAAACTGTTACTGTTAATTTATTTCTTCTATTCAATAAATTTTTGACTCTACATGCTTAATCTTACGTGTCAGCCACACAATCTTATGAAAAGTGTTTGATGTTTCTAAACTCATTCTGTACACCATAAATATAACACATCTGGACTTGGTAGGAAATAATATTGCAGCAATGTGTGCTGCTTAGACTTAAGAGGTGAGTGGATACAGCCACCCAGTAGTTCCTGTTCACTGATGGTAAAAATCTTACTTCTCTCCGTTAGATAGTACTCCTCTGGATGTATAGCCAGCATGCTGTACAGAAAGGAAACCAGAACATCTTGCTTGTGTTCCATTGTGCCTTAGTCCTCCTGACCAACAATTCGCCCCGACCTCACTGGCCTCCCCTAACTAACATTTGACTCCAAACTTCTATCAGATGAAATCGATTAGATTCCATAAATGAGGTATACCATGAAACCAAAATAAAATAAAGTACAAAACAAATGAGGATCTTCCTACATACCATTAAAAAAGTGAAACATGATAAAAGAAAAATATGGAGTGTCAGCCCTGTCTTGGTGATGGCTTCAATTGAAGAGACAAAATATCATGATCTAAAGCATTTTGGGGTAGAAATGTTTTATTATAATTTAAGATCACAGCACATTCCTTCACTGACAGAGCTTTGGCAGGATCGTAAACAGGGCAGGAACCTGAAGGCAGGGGCTGATACAGAGGTCCTGGAGGAACACACTGTCTCCTGCCTTGATGTCTCAGGGCCCACTCAGCCTGCTTTATAATACTCATCAGGATCACCTGCCCAGTGGATGGATCACCCACAGTGTGCTGGACACTCCTACATCAGTCATCAGTTATTAAAATGATTGAGAGACTGGTCTCCAGTGCGATTCTGTAGAGACATCTTCCCTGGTGAGATCCCTTCTTTCCAAATGACCCTATCAGGGGTCAATTTGAACTTAGAATTATCCAGGATCAATTCCCTTCATAATGGCCTCCAAAAACATACCTTGAAATAAATCTAACAAGGGAAGTAAATGCAATTCTTCTAAAATGACACAGCTCATCCCTCTCAATTTCATTTGGTATCTTTTTTTTTATTTCAATTTTTTTTCATTTCCCATACTAATCCCAGTTGCCCCTCTCTCCCTTTCTCTGGTCCTCAAATTCTGCCCATCAATCCGATCACCCAACAACTCCTGAGAGGAGGGAAGGTCTCCCTTGGGAGTCAACAAAGTGTAGCATACAAACTCCAGCATAGCTACTTACTGCTTCAAGGCTGAGCAACGTGTCCCAGCATAGGGTTTGGACTCCCAAAAGCCAGTTCTTGCACTTGGGACAAGTCCTGGTCCCTCTTCCAGGGGCCTCACCAACAGATCAAGCCACACAAGGTTCAGTCACATTCAGAGGGCATAGTTGGGTCCCATGCAGGTCCCCCAGATGTCAGTCCAGTGTTCCTGAGGTCCCATTAGCTCAGGTCAGCTGTCTCTGTGGTTTTCCCCATCATGATCTTGACTCCCTGCCCCCTTTGCTTCTAGGTTCCCACCTCCCTCTCTTCTGATCTCCAGGAGCTCAGCCCTGTGCTTGGACTAGGAGCAATGAATCTGTTTGTTAACTGTCCCCAGTGGTGCATATATACACGGCCATCTAGTGAAACCCGGGCAACCTCTCAGGGGCCCCATTACTAAGGATAACTGAATCTTCCTCTCCCAGCAGCCATCAGATGAAAATAGTTCCTCAGCTAGGGCTGGGATTTCCTGACATGCTCCCTACTTGAAACTTTTATTTTATCTATCTGTATCATACTTAGACTGTGCATGCAGTCACAGCTGCTATCAATATGGACCTGCACCTACTATATTGTGTCTACAAACCCTGTTTCCTACAGTCAGAATCTGTCTCTGGGAATCCCCATCTTCCTGCCAGCTCTTGTGTAAAGAGTACTGCCCTATGGAAGCTAGGAAATCAATAATGGTCTTTATTCAGACACCTATTCCCTGTACATTAACCACTTGTAAGTGTCTGTGTCCAGTCATCTATTTCCAGAAGAACCTCCTCTGAGGAGCACTGAGAGGTGCACTTATCCTCTGTGAGATATGGACGGTGATGTATAAAATCATGCCTTTTGACACCACGGCCATTGCTCTTATTCTTGACATTCCTGCTCTCCAGCAGCTTCCTGTTTCCACAGGTGTGTTAAGATTGATGTTGCCAGGAAGAAAATCATTGAAATTTTGAGTGTGATTGCATTGACTCTACAGTTCAAGTTCCAAAATGCACTCGGTTTGATGTAAAATTATTTTATTTTATGCTATTGAACTTTTTGTTTTGTTTTGTTTTGTTTTGTTTTGTTTTTCGAGACAGGGTTTCTCTGTGTAGCTTTGCGCCTTTCCTGGAACTCACTTGGTAGCCCAGGCTGGCCTCGAACTCACAGAGATCCGCCTGGCTCTGCCTCCCGAGTGCTGGGATTAAAGGCGTGCGCCACCACCGCCCGGCTATGCTATTGAACTTTTAAGTTGAACACTCTCAACATTGTTGCTTTTGCTTCCCCTTTGGGATGACATCATTTCCTTTCTCTTGCTTTCATTTCAAGTGACACCACAATTTGAGTTCATTGCCACCAACAACGTCAGTATCTTCTCTCTAGGAAAGTGGAATAAAGAAACAAAATATTCAATGCAATGAAAATTCAAAAGAGAAATGACATCCACCATGGAGCCTCCATCACCATAGAAAAATTAAATGAAAAATTATACACATTGGCAGTACTGAAACTCTTCTATGTGATGGAATCCCTCAAGGCTCTTCTGCTCAGCTTTCAAATGGACAAAGACAGAGTTTGGGCAGTATCTACTACTAAAGTAAAAATGCATAAATATCTGTAGGGACAAACTTCTGGGTAACTAATAGGCAATCAGAGTCACTGCTATCACTGTGTCTTCTGGTCTGTATTTCTACCTCCTAATTTCAGGCACAGCAAGCACTCAGTGAGCAAACATTGATCATAAAACTAGATTTTGGAAAAACCACAAATACTTATCTCTTACAAATGTAAACTGGGATATTTACACATCACTGCGGATCACAGGGTCTTCTGCTTTTGACATCTGGGGATTCTTGACACTGTGATCACTGGTCATGTGTTCACTGCTGAAAACACAAGCCTTTCTAATGAATCCACTGAAATGAGAGCAGCGATCTTCTAGGCCTTATGTCCCCAAAAAACAAGCAAACACCACACTGTGTGTGAGTGCTGATGTCATGAAGGGATGGTGAGCACTCTCAAGGAGTGGGGTACAAGAAGAGGGCTGAGGACACTGTACCACTGTGCAACAGAGGCTGTGAGTCGACTCAAACTCCACTGAAGAAGTCACAGGGCACTTAGAGAAAAGGCAGCAACCAGGGATCACAGTCTCTAAACTCACACACAGCTAGAAAGAATGTGCATTTTGTTTTGGGTAATGTCATTAGTCGAAAAATCCTTTATAAGGGAATATGGGCCAGAAAGGGAGATGTATCCATAGATCCTGACTTTGAAGGCACCGTGAAGCACAACCCTAAGGCTAATGAAATTGGTCCATGACAGAGAGAAATTTCAGAGATGCTCTGTTAACAGTAGAAGTCACAATGGCTATAACACAGAGAAGCCCAGAATGTTCTTCATTCAGACGAATGGTCTTCTCTAACACTAAACAGTTCATGAAAGCTACAGGCCAAGACGGCATCCCTTTCCATCTTAAGGTCAGAGGACACCAAAAGTGGCAAAATAACGCCGAAACTTTCCTTAGACCAAAGCATAGATGATACATCTTATGAGTTTTTGTGAACATATGTGTGTGTACAGCAAAGATGTGGAGTGAGAGAACAACTTCCATGAATAAGTTTTCTGCTCCCACCATGAGTTCCAAGCATCAACATGAATATGTCAGTCTTGATCAGGAAGCTCTTGTTGATTGTGCCATAATAACCAACAAATGATCATTCAATATGTACCTAATAATATGCAATAAAAACAAAATTTGATCCTTCATATACTTAAGAACTCAAGTGTATTAAGACAATTAGAATAAAGTAACACAACCTCGCAACCCTAACCAACATAGACAAGATTTTCACATGTGTCATTGTTTCAAATCACACCTGTAGACTCACAAAAAATTAGTTGAAACAAAATTGACTTTACAATACAAGTAGCTATATTACAAATAAATATGATGCACGAAATTCAACAGCAGCATGAAATTCAAGAAATTTCCAGGCCAAGTATTAGAGGTAAGGTTTTATGCTTTACAAGAGTGTGATTTCACACAGGAAAGGTATATCTGTAACATAAATATCAACCATAATTTCTTTCAGGAATAAACTCTAGAAAAAGTTTGTTGAGTGGGAACATTAAAAGTGGAAGCAATAATGAAAACAAAAATGGCAGAAAAAAATGGCCAAACACAAGCAGAGAATGACTGAAAGAAAGTGAAAAGTACATGGGAGAGTATTGGGAGGGCAATCAAAAAATGGAAACTAATGCTTTCTCTTATTTAAGACACATGGACCCAGCCAGGAGGGACTTCAGAGAACCTAGAGGGGAAGATTCAGGACCACAGAGCCCAGAGGACCAGCAGCATCTGCCACATTCACAATGGCCAGGCCCTGTGCTCTGCTGACATTCCTGGTGGTGATGCACTCCTGGTCAAGCTGCTGTCTGGGATGTGACCTGCCTCAGACTCATCACCTCAGGAACAAGAGAGCCTCCACACTCCTGGCACAAATGAGGAGACTCTCCCCTCTCTCCTGCCTGAAGGACAGAATGGACTTTGTATTCCCTCTGAAGAAGGTGGATGCCCAGCAGATCCAGAAGGCCCAAGCCATCCCTGTCCTGCAGGAGCTGACCCAGCAGGTCCTGATCCTCTTCAGCTCAAAGGACTCATCTGCTGCTTGGGAGACAAGCCTCCTAGACACATTCTGCACTGGCCTCCACCACCAGCTCAAAGACCTGCAAGCTTGTCTGAAACAGCATGTGCAGGTGCAGAAACCTTCCCTGAGCCAGGAAAACTCCCTGGTGGCTGTGAGGAACTACTTCCACAGGATCACTGTCTACCTGAAGGAGAAGAAACACAGTCCCTGTGCCTGGGAGGTGGTCAGAGCAGAAGTAAGGAGAGCCCTGTCTTCCTCAGCCAAGCTGCTGGCAGGACTGACTGAGGAGAAGGATTAAGTCCTGAGCCAAAGTGGAGAGGACTCTCCTAGGCTAGGATCCTGAAACTCACTGCTGAGATTTGGACTTCTCCAAGATCTCTTTGACTTTGACCTCATTGGTTCAACTTGCCTGGATAGTTATCCTAATATTGGGTTTTATTGTGTTGATCTGTAAGGGCATTTGCTTATTGACTCAGATGTTTTATTTGTTTGTTGGTTTATTTATTGTTTTATTTATTTATTAGTTCTTCTGCTTGTTTGTGTATCTAAATGATTTTAGTTATTTTTTTAATACCACAGAATTTTATTTCTTTTATTTAAACCATTACTGTTAATTTATTTCTTCTATTCAATAAATTTTTGACTATACATGCTTAATCTTATGTGTCTGCCACACGATCTTTTGAAAACGGTTTGATGCTTGTAAACTCATTCTGTACACCATAAATATAACACACCTGGACTTGGTAGGAAAAAATACTGAAGCAATGTGTACTGATTTGACTTAAGAGGTGAGTGGATGCAGCCATCTCATAGTTTTTGTTCACTGAAGGCAAAAATCTTACTTCTCTCCATGAGATAGTACTCCTCTGGATGTATAGCCAGCATGCTGTACAGAAGGAAACCAGAACATCTTGCTTGTGTTCCATTGTGCCTTAGTCCTCCTCACGTGCAATTCCCCCTAACCTCTCTGGCCTCCCCTAACTAACATTTGACTCCCAATTTCTATCAGATGAACTCGATTGGATTCCAAAGATGAGGGAGACCATAAAACCAACATAAAATGAAGTACAAACCAAATGAGGATTTTCCTACGTACCATTAAAAAAGTGAAACATGATAAAAGAAAAATATGGAGTGTCAGCCCTGTCTTGGTGATGGCTTCAATTGAAGAGACAAAATATCATGATCTAAAGCTTTTGGGGGTAGAAATGTTTTATTATAGTTTAAGATCACAGCACATTCCATCACTGACAGAGCTTTGGCAGGATCTTCAACAGGGCAGGAACCTGAAGGCAGTGGCTGATATAGAGGCCATGGAGGAACACACTGTCTACTGCCTTGATGACTCAAGACCTACTCAGCCTGCTTTCTAATACTCATCAGGACCAACTGCCCAGTGGATGGATCACCCATAGTGTGATGGACACTCCTACAGCAGTCATCAGTTATTAAAATGATTTAGATACTGGTCTCCAGTGTGATTCTGTAGAGACATCTTCCCTGGTGAGATCCCTTCTTCCCACATGACCCTATCAGGGGTCAAGTTGAACTTAGAATTATCTAGGGTAAATTCCCTGCATAATAGCCTCAAAAAACATGCCCTGAAATAAATCTAACAAGGGAGGTGAAAGCAATTCTTCTAAAACAACACAGCTCATCCCTCTCAATTTCATTTTTTTATTTCAATTCTTTTATTTTACATACTAAGCCAAGTTGCCCCTTCCTCCCCTTCTCGTGCCCTCACCTTCCCCCCATGAAACTCCCCCTATTCTAATCCTCAGAGGAGATAAGGCCTCCCTTGGGTTGTCAACAAAGTGTAGCATACCAAGTTGAGCATATCTTCCCACTGTTTCATGGCTGACAAGATATCCCAGCACAGGGTTTAGTCTCCCAAAAGCGAGTTCTTGCACTTGGGATAAGTCCTGGGCCCACTGCCAGGGGTCTACAAGCAGATCAAGCCACACAAGTGTCAGCCGCATTTTGAGGACCTAGTTGGTTCCCATGCAAGTCCCCCAGCTGTCAGTTTAGTGTCCCTGAGCTCCCACTAGCTAGTCAGCTGTCTCTGTATTTTCCCCATCATGATCATGACTCCCCGCCCTCTTTGCTTCTAGGTTCCCACCTCCCTCTCTTCTGATCTCCAGGAGCTCAGCCCAGTGCTTGGACTAGAATCAATGAATCTGTTTGCCAACTGTTGCCAGTGGTGCATGGATACACCGCCATCTAGTGGGACAGGGGCAACCTCTCAGGGGCCCCATTACTGAGCATAACTGAATCATCCTCTTGCAGCAGTCATCAATTGAAAATAGTTCCCCAGCAAGAGCTGGGATTTCCTGACATGCTCCCTGCTTGAAACTGGAATTTTATCTGTCTCCATCATACTCAGACTGTGCATTCAATCACAGCTGAGATCAATATGTACCTTCAGCTACTATATTGTGTCTACAAACTCCTGTATCCTACACTCAGAAACTGTCTCTGGGATTCCCCATCTTCCTGCCAGCTCTTGTGTAAAGAGTACTGCCCTATGGAAGCGAGGAAAGCCATACAGATCTTTGCTCAGACACCTATTCCCTGTACATTAACCACCTGTAAGTGTCTGTGTCCAGTCATCTATTGCCAGAAGAACCTCCTCTGAGGAGCACTGAGAGATGCCCTTATCCTCTGTGAGATGTGGAGGGTGGTGTATAAAATCAGGCCTTTTGACACCACGGCCATTGCTCTTATTCTTGACATCCCTGCTCTCCAGCAGCTTCCTGTTTCCACAGGTGTCTTAAGACTGATGTTGCTGGGAAGAAAATCATTGATATTTTGACTGTGATTGCATTGACTCTCAGTTCATGTTCCAAAATGCACTCGGTTTGATGTAAAATTACTTTATTTCGCGGCCATTGAACTTTTAAGTTGAACACTCTCAACATGGTTGCTATTGTTTCCCCAATGGGATGACATCACTTTCTTTCTTCTGCTTTCATTTCAAGTGACACCACTATTTCAGTTCAATGCCACCAGCAATGTCAGTATCTTCTCTCTAGGAAAGTGGAAAAAAGAAACAAAATATTCAAGGCAACGAAAATTCAAAAGAGAAATGACTTCCACCATGGAGCCTCCATCACCATAGAAAAGTTAAATGAATAATTATACACATTGGGAATACTGAAACTCTTCTATGTGATTGAATCCCACAAGGCTCTTCTGCTCAGTTTTCAAATGGACAAAGACAGAGTGTGGGCAGTATCCACTACTAAAGGAAAACTGTATAAATATTTGAGAGTCCAAACTTCTGGGTAACTTGTAGGCAATCAGAGGCACTGCTACCACTGTGTCTTCTGGTCTGTATTTCCACCTCCTAACTTCAGGCACAGCAAGTATTCAGTGAGCAAATATTGATCACAAAACTAGATTTTGGAAAAACCACAAATACTTATCTCTTACAAATGTAAACTAAAACATTTACACATCTGTAGATCACAGGGTCTTCTGCTGATGACATCTGGGGAGTCTTGACAATTTGATCTCTGGCCATGTGTTCACTGCTGAACACAAAAGCCTTTCTAATGAATCCACTGGATTGAGAGTAGTGATCTTCTAGGAGTTAGGACCCCCCAAAACAAGCAAACACCACACTGTGTGTGAGTGCTGACGTCATGAAGGGATGGTGAGCATTCTCAAGAATTGTGGTACAAGAAGAGGGCTGAGGACACTGTACCACTGTGTAACAGAGGGTGTGAGTCGACTCAAACTCCACTGAAGAAGTCACAGGGCACTTAGAGAAAAGGAAGCAATCAGGGATCACAGTATCTAAACACAGACACAGCTAGAAAGAATGTGCATTCCATTTTGGGTAGTTGTCATTAGTCGAAAAATCCTTGATATGGGAATATTGGGCAGAAAGGGTGATGTATCCATGGATCCAGACTTAAGGCACTATAAAACACAACCCCAAGGCTGACAAAATTGGTCCATGACAGAGAGAAATTTCCGAGACGCTCTGTTAACAGTAGAAGTCACAATGGCTATAACATAGAGAAGCCTGGAATGTTTTTCATTCAGATAAATGGTCTCCCGGAACACTAAATAGTTCATGAAACCTACAGGCCAAGACAGCATCCCTTTCCATCTTAAAGTCAGAGGACACCAAAAGTGTCAAAATAATGCTGAAACTTTTCCTTAGAGCAAAGCATAGACGATACATTTTATGAGTTTCTGTGAACATATGTGTGTGTGCAGCAAAGATGTGGAGTGAGAGAAACACTTCCATGAATGAGTTTTCTGCTCCAACCATTAGCCAGGGATCAACATGAATATGTCAGTGTTGATGTGGAAGCTCTTGTTGATTGTGCCATAATAACCACAAAATGATCATTCAGTAAATACCTAATACACAATAAAAACCATGTTTGAACCTTCATATACTTAAGAACTCAAGTGTATTAAGCAAATAGAATAAAATAACTCAACCTCACAACCCTAACCAACACAGACAAGATTTTCACATGTGCCATTGTTTCAAATAACACCTGTAGACTCACAAAATATTAGTTGAAACAAAATTTACATTACAATTCAAGTAACTATATTGAGAAATAAATATGACCCACAAAATTCAACTGCAGCATGGAATTCAAGAAATTTCCAGGCCAAGTATTAAAGGTAAAGTTTTATGCTTTAGAGTGGTGATTTCACACAGGAAAGGTATATCTGTAATATAAATATCAACCATAATGTCTTTCAGCAATAAACTCTACAGAAGGTTTGTTGAGGGGGAGCATTAAAAGTGGAAGCAATAATGAAAACAAAAATGGCAGAAAAAAATGGCCAGACACAAGCAGAGAATGACTGACAGAAAGTGAAAAGTACATGGGAGAGTATGGGTGGGCAATCAGAAAATGGAAACTAGTGCTTTCTCTTATTTAAGACACATGGACCCAGACAGGAGGGACTTCAGAGATCCTAGAGGGGAAGGTTCAGCACCACAGAGCCCAGAGGACCAGCAGCATCTGCTACATTCACAATGGCCAGGCCCTGTGCTCTGCTGACATTCCTGGTGGTGATGCACTACTGGTCAAGCTGCTGTCTGGGATGTGACCTGCCTCAGACTCATCACCTCAGGAACAAGAGAGCCTCCACGCTCCTGGCACAAATGAGGAGACTCTCCCCTCTCTCCTGTCTGAAGGACAGAATGGACTTTGCATTCCCTCTGGAGAAGGTGGATGCCCAGCAGATCCAGAAGGCCCAGGCCATCCCTGTCCTGCAGGAGCTGACCCAGCAGGTCCTGATCCTCTTTAGCTCAAAGGACTCATCTGCTGCTTGGGAGACAAGCCTCCTAGACACATTCTGCACTGGCCTCCACCACCAGCTCAAAGACCTGCAGGCCTGTCTGAAGCAGCACGTGGAGGTGCAGGAACCTTCTCTGAGCCAGGAAGACTCCCTGGTGGCTGTGAGGAACTACTTCCACAGGATCACTGTCTACCTGAAGGAGAAGAAACACAGTCCCTGTGCCTGGGAGGTGGTCAGAGCAGAAGTCAGGAGAGCCCTGTCTTCCTCAGCCAAGCTGCTGGCAGGACTGACTGAGGAGAAGGAGTAAGTCCTGGGCCAACGTGGAGAGGACTCTTCTGGGCTAGGATCCTGCACCTCACTGCTCAGATTTGGCCTTCTCCAAGAACTCTTTGACTTTGACCTCATTGGTTCAACTTGCCTGGATAGTTCTCCTAATATTGGGTTATAGTGTGTTGATCTGTAAGGGCATTTGCCCTATTCATTCAAATGTTTTATTTGTTTGTTTGCTTTTTTATTTATTTATTTATTTATTTATTTATTTATTTATTTATTTATTTATTTATTTATTTATTTGTTTGTTCTTCTGCTTGTTTGCCTATCTACATGATTTTAGTTATTTTTTAATACCATAGAATTTTTTATATCTTTTAAATTATCAAACTGTTATTGTTAATTTATTTCTTCTATTCAATAAATTTTTGACTCTACATGCTTAATCTTATGTGTCAGCCACACGATCTTATGAAAACTGTTTGATGCTTCTAAACTCATTCTGTACACCATAAATATAACACACCTGGACTTGGTAGGAAATAATACTGAAGCAATGTGTACTGCTTAGACTTAAGAGGTGAGTTGATGCAGCCACCCAGTAGTTCCTGTTCACTGATGTTAAAAATCTTACTTCTCTCCATGAGATAGTACTCCTCTAGATGAATAGCCAGCATGCTGTACAGAAGAAAACCAGAACATCTTGCTTGTGTTCCATTGTGCCTTAGTCCTCCTTACCTACAATTCACCCCGACCTCTCTGGCCTCCCCTAACTAACATTTGACTCCAAACTTCTATCAGATGAACTGGATTGGATTCCAAAAATGAGATATACCATAAAACCAAAATAAAATAAAGTACAAAACAAATGAGGATCTTCCTACATATCATAAAAAAGTGAAACATGATAAAAGAAAAATATGGAGTGTCAGCCCTGTCTTGGTGATGGCTTCAATTGAAGAGACAAAATATCATGATCTAAAGCATTTTGGGGTAGAAATGTTTTATTATAATTTAAGATCACAGCACATTCCTTCACTGACAGAGCTTTGGCAGCATCTTCAACAGGGCAGGAACCTGAAGACAGTGGCTCATATAGAGGTCCTGGAGGAACACACTGTCTACTGCCTTGATGCCTCAAGGCCTACTCAGCCTGCTTTCTAATATTCATCAGTACCACCTGCCCAGTGGATGGATCACCCATAGTGTGCTGGACACTCCTACAGCAGTCATCAGTTATTAAAATGATTTAGAGACTGGTCTCCAGTGCGATTCTGTAGAGACATCTTCCCTGGTGAGATCCCTTCTTCCCACATGACCCTATCAGGGGTCAATTTGAACTTAGAATTATCCAGGATAAATTCCCTTCATAATGGCCTCCAAAAACATACCTTGAAATAAATCTAACAAGGGAAGTAAATGCAATTCTTCTAAAACGACACAGCTCATCCCTCTCAATTTCATTTGGTATCTTTTTTTTATTTCAATTTTTTTTCATTTCCCATACTAATCCCAGTTGCCCCTCCCTCCCCTTCTCTGGTCTTCAACTACCCCCGACAATCCGATCACCCAACAACTCCTGAGAGTAGGGAAGGTCTCCCTTGGGAGTCACCAAAGTGTAGCATACCAAGTTGAGCATGGCTACTCACTGCTTCAAGGCTGAGCAACGTGTTTCATCATAGGGTTTGGGCTCCCAAAAGCCAGTTCTTGCACTTGGGACAAGTCCTGGTCCCTCTGCCAGGGGCCTCACAAACACATCAAGCCACACAAGGTTCAGTCACATTCAGAGGGCATAGTTGGGTCCCATGCAGGTCCCCCAGCTGTCAGTCCAGTGTCTCTGAGGTCCGACTAGCTCAGGTGAGCTGTCTCTGTGGTTTTCCCCATCATGATCTTGACTCCCTGCCCCCTTTGCTTCTAGATTCCCACCCCCCTCTGGGCTCTGAGCTCAGCCCAGTGCTTGGACTTGGATCAATTAATCTGTTTGCTAACCTTTGCCAGTGGTGCATGGATACACTGCCATCTATTGGAACCCGGGTAACCTCTCAGGGGCCCCATTACTGAGGATAACTGTATCTTCCTCTCCCAGCAGCCATCAGTCGAAAATAGTTCCTCAGCTAGGGCTGGGATTTCCTGACATGCTCCCTACTTGAAACTGGAATTTTATCTGTCTCCATCATACTGAGACTGTACATGCAGTCACGGCTGCTATCAATATGGACCTTCAGCTACTATACTGTGTCTAAAAACTCCTGTTTCCTACAGGCAGAAACTGTCTCCAGGCATCCCCATCTTCCTGCCAGCTCTTGTGTAAAGAGTACTGCCCTATGGAAACCAGGAAAGCCACACTGGTCTTTGCTCAGACACCTATTCCCTGTACATTAACCACCTGTAAGTGTCTGTGTCCAGTCATCTATGGCCAGAAGAACCTCCTCAGAGGAGCACTGAGAGATGCACAAACTCTGTGAGATGTGGAGGGTGATGTATAAAATCAGGCCTTTTGACACCACGGCCATTGCTCTTATTCTTGACATTCCTGCTCTCCAGCAGCTTCCTGTTTCCACAGGTGTCTTAAGATTGATGTTGCTAGGAAGGAAATCATTGAAATTTTGAGTGTGATTGCATTGACTCTCAGTTCACATTCCAAGGTGCACTCGGTTTGATGTAAAATTACTTTATTACGCAGCCATTGAACTTTTAAGTTGAACACTCTCAATATTGTTGCTATTGCTTCCCCTCTGAGATGACATCACTTCCTTTCTTTTGCTTTCATTTCAAGTGACACCACAATTTGAGTTCATTGCCACCAACAACGTCAGTATCTTCTCTCTAGGAAAGTGGAAAAAAGAAACAAAATATTCAATGCAATATAAAATCAAAAGAGAAATGACATCCACCATGGAGCCTCCATCACTAGAGAAAAATTAAATGAATAATTATACACATTGGCAGTACTGAAACTCTTCTATGTGATGGAATCCCTCAAGGCTCTTCTGCTCAATTTTCAAATGGACAAAGACAGAGTTTGGGCAGTATCCACTACTAAAGTAAAAATGCATAAATATCTGTAAGTCCAAACTCTTGGGTAACTAATAGGCAATCAGAGTCACTGCTATCACTGTGTCTTCTGGTCTGTATTTCTATCTCCTAACTTCAGGCACACAAGCAGTCAATGAAAAATATTGATCACAAAACTAGATTTTGGACAAACCACAAATACTTATCTCTTACAAATGTAAACTGGGACATTTACACATCACTGCAGATCACAGGGTCTTCTGCTTTTGACATCTGGGGATTCTTGACACCGATCTCTGGCCTTGTGTTCACTGCTGAAAACACAAGCCTTTCTAATGAATCCACTGAAATGAGAGCAGGGATCTTCTAGGCTTTATGGCCCCAAAGAACAGGCAAACACCACACTGTGTGTGAGTGCTGACGTCATGAAGGGATGGTGAACATTCTCAAGGAGTGTGGTACAAGAAGAGGGCTGAGGACACTGTACCACTGTGCAGCAGAGCGTGTGAGTCGACTCAAACTCCACTGAAGAAGTCACAGGGCACTTAGAGAAAAGGCAGGAACCAGGCATCGCAGTCTCTAAACTCAGACACAGCTAGAAAGAACATGCATTCTGTTTTGGGTAGTTGTTGTTAGTCGAAAACTCCTCGATACGGGAATATTGGGCAGAAAGGGTGATGTATCCATGGATCCTGACTTTGAAGGCACTGTATAGCACAACCCCAAGGCTGACAAAATTGGTCCATGACAGAGAGAAATTTCCGAGACGCTCTGTTAACAGTAGAAGTCACAATGGCTATAACACAGAAAAGCCCAGAATGTTCTTCATTCAGACGAATGATCTGGAACACTAAACAGTTCATGAAATCTACAGGCCAAGACGGCATGCCTTTCCATCTTAAGGTCAGAGGACACCAAATGTGGCAAAATAACGCCAAAACATTTCCTTAGAGCAAAGCATAGATGATACATTTCATGAGTTTTTGTGAACATATGTGTGTGTGCAGCAAAGATTGAGAGTGAGAGAACAACTTGATGAAATAGATTTTCTGGTGGTATTATGTTCCCTGAAATATTGTGCACCCTAATAAACTTATCTGGGGTCTGAGACAGAACAGCCACTAGATACAAAGGCTAGAAAACGGTGGCACTCACACCTTTGATCCTAGCACTCCAGAGGTAGAAATCCCTCTGGATCTCTGTGAGTTCACGGCCACATTGGAAATGGCAGGCATGGTGACACACACCTTTAATCCTAGAAATCGAGCCTTTAAACTCAATGAGTGGTGGTAGAAAGCAGAAAGGTATATAAGGCGTGAGGACCAGAAACTAGAAGCATTTTGGCTGGTTAAGCTTTTAGCTGGTTAAGCTTCAGGCTTTCAAACAGCAGTTCAGCTGAGAGCCATTGGGATGAGGACACAGAAGCTTCCAGTCTGAGGAAACAAGACCAAGCAGAGAAGTTGGCCAGGTGAGGTTAGCTGTGGTTTGTTCTGGTTCTCTAATCTTCCAGTTCACCCCAATACCTGACTCAGGTTTGATTTTATTAATAAGAACTTTTAAAATTCATGCTAAATCAATGTGGTGGTATTGTGTTCCCCAAAATATTGTGCACCCTAATAAACTTAACTGGGGTTAGAGACAGAACAACCACATTATTAAACATAGAGGATAGACAGTGGTAGCACATGCCTTTAATCCTAGCATTCCAAAGGCAGAAATCCATGTGTTCAAGGATACAGCCAAGCCTGGTGACACATGCCTTTAATCCCAGAAAGTGAGCCTTTAATCCCAAGGAGTGATGGTAGAAAGCAGAAAGGTATATAAGGCGAGAGGACCAGAAACTAGAGGCATTTGGCTGGTTAAGCTTTCAGGCTTCTAGCAGTAGTTCAGCTGAGAGCCATTGGGATGAGGAAACAGAAGAATCCAGTCTGAGGAAACAAGACCAGCTGAGAAGTTGGCCAGGTGAGGTTAGCTATGACATGTTCAGTCTCTCTGATCTTCCAGAATTCACCCCAATATCTGGTCCGGGTTTTATTTTATTAATAAGAACTTTTTCAGATTCATGCTACAAGTTTTCTGCTCCAACCATGAGTTCCAGGCATCAACATGAATATGTCAGTCTTGATCAGGAAGCTCTTGTTGATTGTGCCATAATAACCACCAAATGATCATTCAATCAATACCTAATATACAATACAAACCAAATTTGATCCTTCATATACTTAAGAACATAAGTGTATTAAAACAACTAGAATAAAATAACTCAACCTCACAACCCTAACCAACACAGACAAGATTTTCACATGTGCTATTTTTTCAAATAACACCTGTAGACTCACAAAAAATTAGTTGAAACAAAACTGACATTACAATTCAAGTAGCTATATTAAGTACTAAATATGACCCACAAAATTCAACTGCAGCATGAAATTCAAGAAATTTCCAGGCCAAGTATTAGAGGTAAGGTTTTATGCTTTACAAGTGAGTGATTTAACACAGGAAAGGTATATCTGTAATATAAGTATCAACAATAGTATCTGTCATGAATAAACTCTACAGAAGGTTTGTTGAGGGAGAGTATTGAAAGTGGAAGCAATAATGGAAACAAAAATGGCGGGAAAAAATAGCAAGACACAAGCAGAGAATGACTGAAAGAAAGTGAAAAGTACATGGGAGAGTATGCGTGGGCAATCAGAAAATGGAAACTAGTGCTTTCTCTTATTTAAGACACATGGACCCAGCCAGAAGAGACTTCAGAGAACCTAGAGGGGAAGGTTCAGGACCACAGGGCCAAGAGGACCAGCAGCATCTGCCACATTCACAATGGCCAGGCCCTGTGCTCTGCTGACATTCCTGGTGCTTATGCACTACTGGTCAAGCTGCTGTCTGGGATGTGACCTGCCTCAGACTCATCACCTCAGGAACAAGAGAGCCTCCACACTCCTGGCACAAATGAGGAGACTCTCCCCTCTCTCCTGTCTGAAGGACAGAATGGGCTTTGCATTCCCTCTGGAGAAGCTGGATGCCCAGCAGATCCAGAAGGCCCAGGCCATCCCTGTCCTGCAGGAGTTGACCCAGCAGGTCCTGATCCTCTTCAGCTCAAAGGACTCATCTGCTGCTTGGGAGACAAGCCTCCTAGACACATTCTGCACTGGCCTCCACCACCAGCTCAAAGACCTGCGTGCCTGTCTGATGGAGCAGGGTGAGGTACAGGAACCTTCCCTGAGCTTGGAAGATTCCCTGGTGGCTGTGAGGAAATACTTCCACAGGATCACTGTCTACCTGAAAGAGAAGAAACACAGTCCCTGTGCCTGGGAGGTGGTCAGAGCAGAAGTCAGGAGAGCCCTGTCTTCCTCAGCCAAGCTGCTGGCAGGACTGACTGAGGAGAAGGAGTAAGTCCTGGGCCAACGTGGAGAGGACTCTTCTGGGCTAGGATCCTGCACCTCACTGCTCAGATTTGGCCTTCTCCAAGAACTCTTTGACTTTGACATCATTGATTCAACTTGCCTGGATAGTTATCCTAATATTGGGTTATATTGTGTTGATCTGTAAGGGCATTTGCCCTATTCATTCAGATGTTTTATTTGTTTGTTTGCTTATTTATTTATTTATTTATTAGTTCTTCTGCTTGTTTGCCTATCTACATGATTTTAGTTATTTTTTAATACCATAGAATTGTATACATCCTTTAAATTATCAAACCGTTATTGTTAATTTATTTCTTCTATTCAATAAATTTTTGACTCTACATGCTTAATCTTATGTGTCAGCCACACGATCTTATGAAAACTGTTTGATGCTTCTAAACTCATTCTGTACACCATAAATATAACACATCTGGACTTGGTAGTAAATAATACTGAAGCAATGTGTACTGCTTAGACTTAAGAGGTGAGTTGATGCAGCCATCTCGTAGTTCCTGTTCACTGAAGGCAAAAATCTTACTTCTCTCCATGAGATAGTACTCCTCTGGATGTATAGCCAGCATGCTGTACAGAAGGAAACCAGAACATCTTGCTTGTGTTCCATTGTGCCTTAGTCCTCCTTACCTACAATTCCCCCCCCCCGACCTCTCTGCCCTCCCCTAACTAACATTTGACTCCAAACTTTTATCAGATGGACTCCATTGGATTCCAAAGATGAGGGAGACCATAAAACCAAAATAGAATAAAATACAAAACAAATGAAGATCTTCCTACATATCATTAAAAAAGGGAAACATGATAAAAGAAAAAAAATGGAGTGTCAGCCCTGTCTTGGTGATGGCTGGAATTGCTGAGACAAATTATCATGATCAAAAGCATTTGGGGTAGAAATGTTTTATTCTAGTTTAAAATCACAGCACATTCCATCACTGACAGAGCTTTGGCAGGATCTTCAACAGGGCAGTCACCTGAAGACAGTGGCTCATATAGAGGTCCTGGAGGAACACACTGTCTACTGCCTTGATGCCTCAGGGCCTACTCAGCCTGCTTTTAAATACTCATCAGGACCACCTGCCAAGGGGTTGGGTCACACATAGTGTGCAGTCATCAGTTATTCAAATGATTTAGAGACTGGTCTCCAGTGCGATTCTGTAGAGACAACTTCCCTGGTGAGATCCCTTCTTCCCACATGACCCTATCAGGGGTCAATTTGAACTTGAATTATTCAGGGTAAATTCCATTCATAATGGCCTAAAAAAACATACCCTGAAATAAATCTAACAAGGGAAGTGAATGCAATTCTTCTAAAACGACACAGCTCATCCCTCTCAATTTCATTTGGTATCTTTTTTTTTTATTTCAATTTTTTTCATTTCACATACTAAGCCCAGTTGTCCCTCCCTCCCCTTCTCTGGTCCTCACCTTTCCCCCATCAACCCCATCACCCAACAACTCCTCAGAGGAGGGAATGTCTCCCTTGGGAGTCAACAAAGTGTAGCATACAAAGTTGAGCACAGCTACTCACTGCTTCAAGGTTGAGCAACGTGTTCCAGCATAGGGTTTGGACTCCCAAAAGCTAGTTCTTGCACTTGGGACAAGTTCTGGTCCCTCTTCCAGGGGCCTCACCAACAGATCAAGCCACACAAGTGTCAGCCGCATTCAGAGGGCATAGTTGGGTCCCATGCAGGTCCCCCAGCTGTCAATCCAGTGTCCCTGAGCTCCCACTAGCTCAGGTCAGCTGTCTCTGTGGTTTTCCTCATCATGATCTTGACTCCCTGCCCCCCTTTGCTTCTAGGTTTCCACCTCCTTCTCTTCTGATCTCCAGGAGCTCAGCCCTGTGCATGGACTAGGATCAATGAATCTGTTTGCTAACTGTTGCCAGTGGTGCATGGGTACACCGCCATCTTTTGGAACCCGGGCAACCTCTCAGGGGCCCCATTACTGAGGATAACTGAATCTTCCTCTCCCAGCAGCCATCAGATGAAAATAGTTCCTCAGCTAGGGCTGGGATTTCCTGACATGCTCCCTACTTGAAACTGGAATTTTATCTATCTGTATCATACTCAGACTGTGCATGCAGTCACAGCTGCTATCAACATGGACCTTCAGCTACTATACTGTGTCTACAAACTCCTGTTTCCTACAGTCAGAAACTGTCTCTGGGAATCCCCATCTTCCTGCCAGCTCTTGTGTAAAGAGTACTGCCCTATGGAAACCAGGAAATCCACACTGGTCGTTGCTCAGACACTTATTCCCTGTACATTAACTACCTGTAAGTGTCTGTGTCCAGTCATCTATTGCCAGAAGAACCTCCTCTGAGGAGCACTGAGAGATGCACTTATCCTCTGTGAGATGAGGAGGGTGATGTATAAAATCAGACCTTTTGACACCACAGCCATTGCTCTTATTCTTGACATTCCTGCTCTCCAGCATCTTGCTGTTTCCATAGGTCTGTTAAGATTGATGTTGCCAGGAAGAAAAGCATTGAAATTTTGAGTATGATTGCATTGACTCTACAGTTCACATTCCAAAATGTACTCGGTTTGATGTAAAATTACTTTATTTTATGCTATTGAACTTTTAGGTTGAAAACTCTTAACATTGTTGCTATTGCCTCCCCAACGGGAAACATCACTTCCTTTTTCTTTCATTTCGAGTGACACCACAATTTCAATTCAATGCCACCAACAACGTCAGTATCTTCTCTCTAGGAAAGTGGAAAAAAGAAACAAAATATTCAATGCAATGAAAATTCAATACAGAAATGACATCCGCCATGGAGCCTCCATCACCATAGAAAAATTAAGGCAGGGCGGTGGTGGCGCAAGCCTTTAATCCCAGCTCTCGGGAGGCAGAGCCAGGCGGATCTCTGTGAGTTCGAGGCCAGCCTGGGCTACCAAGTGAGCTCCAGGAAGGCGCAAAGCTACACAGAGAAACCCTGTCTCGAAAAAAAAAAAAAAAAAAAAAAAAAAGAAAAATTAAATGAATAATAATACACATAGGCAGTACTGAAACTCTTCTATGTGATGAAATCCCTCAAGACTCTTCTGCTCAATTTTCAAATGGACAAAGACAGAGCATGTGCAGTATCCACTACTACAGTAAAATTGCATAAATATCTGTAAATCCAAACTTCTTATAGGTAACTAATAGGCAATCAGAGGCACTGCTATTACTGTGTCTTCTGGTCTGTATTTCCACCTCCTAACTTCAGGCACAGCAATCAGTCAATGAAAGATATTGATCACAAAACTAGATTTTGGAAAAATCACAAATACTTATCTCTTACAAATGAAAACTAGGACATTCACACATCACTGCAGATCACAGGGTTTTCTGCTCTTGACATCTGGGGATTCTTGACACTCTGATCTCTGGCCATGTGTTCACTGCTGAACACAAAAGCCTTTCTAATGAATCCACTGAAGTGAGAGCAGCGATCTTCTAGGACTTATGACCCCAAAATACAAGCAAACACCACACTGTGTCTGAGTGCTGATGTCATGAAGGGATGGTGAGCATTCTCAAGAAGTGTGGTACAAGAAGAGGGCTGAGGACACTGTACCACTGTGCAACAGAGGGTGTGAGTCGACTCAAACTCCACTGAAGAAGTCACAGGGCACTTAGAGAAAAGGCAGGAACCAGGCATCACAGTCTCTAAACTCAGACACAGCTAGAAAGAACGTGCATTCCATTTTGGGTAATTGTCATTAGTCGAAAAATTCTCCAAATGGGAATATTGGGCAGAAAGGGAGATGTATCCATGGATCCTGACTTTGAAGGCACTGTGAAGCACAACCCCAACGCTGACAAAATTGGACCATGACAGAGAGAAATTTCAGAGACGCTCTGTTAACAGTGGAAGTCACAATAGCTATAACACAGAGAAGCCTGGAATGTTCTTCATTCAGACCAATGGTCTCCTGGAACACTAATGAGTTCATGAAACCTACAGGCCAAGACGGCATTCCTTTCCATCTTAAGGTCAGAGGACACCAAAAGTGTCAAAATAATGTCGAAACTTTTCCTTAGACCGAAGCATATATGATACATTTTATGAGTTTTTGTGAACATATGTGTGTGTGCGCAGCAAAGATGTGGAGTGAGAGAACAACTTCCATGAATAAGTTTTCTGCTCCCACCGTGAGTTCCAGGGATCAACATGAATATATCAGTCTTGATCAGGAAGCTCTTGTTGATTGTGCCATACTAACCACCAAATAGTCATTCAATAATTACCTAATAATATACAATACAAACCAAATTTGATCCTTCATATACTTAAGAACTCAAGTGTATCAAGACAACTAGAATAAAATAAGTCAACCTCACAACCCTAACCAACATAGACAAGATTTTCACATGTGCCATGGTTTTAAATAACACCTGTAGAATCACAAAAAAACTAGTGGAAACAAAATTGACATTACAATTCAAGTAGCTTTATTAAAAAATAACTATGACCCACAAAATTCAACTGCAGCATGGAATTCAAGAAAGGCCAAGTATTAGAGGTAAGGTTTTATGCTTTACAAGTGAGAGATTTAACACAGGGAAAAAAATGGCCAGACACAAGCAGAGAATGACTGACAGAAAGTGAAAAGTACATGGGAGAGTATTGGGAGGGCAATCAGAAAATGGAAACTAGTGCTTTCTCTTATTTAAGACACATGGACCCAGCCAGGAGAGACTTCAGAGAACCCAGAGAGAAGGTTCAGGACCACAGGGCCCAGAGGACCAGCAGCATCTGCCACATTCACAATGGCCAGGCCTTGTGCTCTCCTGACATTCCTGGTGGTGATGCACTCCTGGTCAAGCTGCTGTCTGGGATGTGACCTACCTCAGACTCATCACCTCAGGAACAAGAGAGCCTCCACACTCCTGGCACAAATGAGGAGACTCTCCCCTCTCTCCTGTCTGAAGGACAGAATGGACTTTGCATTCCCTCTGTAGAAGTGGATGCCCAGCAGATCCAGAAGGCCCAGGCCATCCCTGTCCTGCAGGAGCTGACCCAGCAGGTCCTGATCCTCTTCAGCTCAAAGGACTCATCTGCTGCTTGGGAGACAAGCCTCCTAAACACATTCTGCACTGGCCTCCACCACCAGCTCAAAGACCTGCGTGCCTGTTTGATGGAGCCGGGTGAGGTACAGGAATATTCTCTGAGTCAGGAAGACTCCCTGGTGGCTGTGAGGAACTACTTCCACAGGATCACTGTCTACCTGAAGGAGAAGAAACACAGTCCCTGTGCCTGGGAGGTGGTCAGAGCAGAAGTCAGGAGAGCCCTGTCTTCCTCAGCCAAGCTGCTGGCAGGATTGACTGATGAGAAGGAGTAAGTCCTGAGCCAAAGTGGAGAAGACTCTCCCTGGCTAGGATCCTGCACCTCACTGCTCAGATTTGGCCTTCTCCAAGAACTCTTTGACTTTGACATCATTGATTCAACTTGCCTGGATAGTTATCCTAATATTGGGTTATATTTTGTTGATCTGTAAGGGCATTTGCCCTATTCATTCAGATGTTTTATTTGTTTGTTTGCTTATTTATTTATTTATTTATTTATGTATTTTATTTATTTATTTATTTATTTATTTATTTCTTCTGCTTGTTTGCCTATCTACATGATTTTAGTTATTTTTTAATACCATAGAATTTTATATATCTTTTAAATTATCAAACCTTTATTGTTAACTTATTTCTTCTATTCAATAAATTTTTGACTCTACATGCTTAATCTTACGTGTCAGCCACACAATCTTATGAAAACTGTTTGATGCTTCTAAACTCATTCTGTACACCATAAATATAACACATCTGGACTTGGTAGGAAATAATACTGAAGCAATGTGTGCTGCTTAGACTTAAGAGGTGAGTAGATGCAGCCACCCAGTAGTTCCTGTTCACTGATGATAAAAATCTTACTTCTCTCCGTTAGATAGTACTCCTCTGGATGTATAGCCAGCATGCTGTACAGAAGGAAACCAGAACATCTTGCTTGTGTTCTATTGTGCCTTGGTCCTCCTGACCAACAATTCGCCCCGACCTCTCTGGCCTCCCCTAACTAACATTTGACTCCAAACCTCTATCAGATGAACTGGATTGGATTCCATAAATGAGATATACCATAAAATCAAAATAAAATAAAGCACAAAACAAATGAGGATCTTCCTACGTACCATTAAAAAAGTGAAACATGATAAAAGAAAAATATGGAGTGTCAGCCCTGTCTTGGTGATGGCTTCAATTGAAGAGACAAAATATCATGATCTAAAGCATTTTGGGGTAGAAATGTTTTATTATAATTTAAGATCACAGCACATTCCTTCACTGACAGAGCTTTGGCAGCATCTTCAACAGGGCAGGAACCTGAAGACAGTGGCTCATATAGAGGTCCTGGAGGAACACACTGTCTACTGCCTTGATGCCTCAAGGCCTGCTCAGCCTGTTTTCTAGTATTCATCAGGACCACCTGCCCAGTGGATGGATCACCCATAGTGTGCTGGACACTCCTACAGCAGTCATCAGTTATTAAAATGATTTAGAGACTGGTCTCCAGTGCGATTCTGTAGAGACATCTTCCCTGGTGAGATCCCTTCTTCCCACATGACCCTATCTGGGGTCAATTTGAACTTAGAATTATCCAGGATAAATTTCCTTCATAATGGCCTCCAAAAACATACCTTGAAATAAATCTAACAAGGGAAGTAAATGCAATTCTTCTAAAACGACACAGTTCATCCCTCTCAATTTCATTTGGTATCTTTTCTTTTATTTCAATTTTTTTTCATTTCACATACTAATCCCAGTTGTCCCTCCCTCCCCTTCTCTGTTCCTCAACTTCTGCCCATCAATCCGATCACCCAACAACTCCTGAGAGGAGGGAAGGTCTCCCTTGGGAGTCAACAAAGTGTAGCATACAAACTCCAGCATAGCTACTTACTGCTTCAAGGCTGAGCAACGTGTCCCAGCATAGGGTTTGGACTCCCAAAAGCCAGTTCTTGCACTTGGGACAAGTCCTGGTCCCTCTGCAAGGGGCCTCACCAAGAGATCAAGCCACACAAGGTTCAGTCACATTCAGAGGGCATAGTTGGGTCCCATGCAGGTCTCCCAGCTGTCAGGCCAGTGTTCCTGAGGTCCGACTAGCTCAAGTCAGCTGTCTCTGTGGTTTTCCCCATCATGATCTTGACTCCCTGCCCCCTTTGCTTGTAGGTTCCCACCTCCCTCTCTTCTGATCTCCAGGAGCTCAGCCCTGTGCTTGGACTAGGATCAATGAATCTGTTTGTTAACTGTCCCCAGTGGTGCATATATACACGGCCATCTAGTGGAACACGGGCAACCTCTCAGGGGCCCCATTACTGAGGATAACTGAATCTTCCTCTCCCAGCAGCCATCAGATGAAAATAGTTCCTCAGCTAGGGCTGGGATTTCCTGACATGCTCCCTACTTGAAACTGGGATTTTATCTATCTGTATCATACTTAGACTGTGCATGCAGTCACAGCTGCTATCAATATGGACCTGCAGCTACTATATTGTGTCTACAAACCCTGTTTCATACAGTCAGAATCTGTCTCTGGGAATCCCCATCTTCCTGCCAGCTCTTGTGTAAAGAGTACTGCCCTATGGAAGCTAGGAAATCAATAGTGGTCTTTATTCAGACACCTATTCCCTGTACATTAACCACTTGTAAGTGTCTGTGTCCAGTCATCTATTGCCAGAAGAACCTCCTCTGAGGAGCACTGAGAGATGCACTTATCCTCTGTGGGATTAGAGTGTGATGTATAAAATCAGACCTTTTGACACCACGGCCATTGCTCTTATTCTTGACATCCCTGCTCTCCAGCAGCTTCCTGTTTCCACAGGTGTCTTAAGATTGATGTTGCTAGGAAGGAAATCATTGAAATTTTGAGTGTGATTGCATTGACTCTACAGTTCACATTCCAAGATGCACTCAGTTTGATGTAAAATTACTTTATTTCGCGGCCATTGAAGTTTTAAATTGAACACTCTCAACATTGTTGCTATTGCTTCCCCTCTGGGATGACACCACTTCCTTTCTCTTGCTTTCATTTCAAGTGACACCACAATTTGAGTTCATTGCCACCAACAACGTCAGTATCTTCTCTCTAGGAAAGTGGAAAAAAGAAACAAAATATTCAAGGCAATGGAAATTCAAAAGAGAAATGACACCCACCACAGAGCCTCCATCACCACAGAAAAATTTAATGAATAATTATACACATTGGCAGTACTGAATCTCTTCTATGTGATGGAATCCCTCAAGACTCTTCTGCTCAATGTTCAAATGGACAAAGACAGAGTTTGGGCAGTATCCACTACTAAAGTTAAAATGCATAAATATCTGTAAGTCCAAACTCTTGGGTAACTCATAGGCAATCAGAGTCACTGCTATCACTGTGTCTTCTGGTCTGTATTTCTATCTCCTAACTTCAGGCACACAAGCAGTCAATGAAAAATATTGATCACAAAACTAGATTTTGGACAAACCACAAATACTTATCTCTTACAAATGTAAACTGGGACATTTACACATCACTGCAGATCACAGGGTCTTCTGCTTTTGACATCTGGGGATTCTTGACACTGATCTCTGGCCATGTGTTCACTGCTGAAAACACAAGCCTTTCTAATGAATCCACTGAAATGAGAGCAGGGATCTTCTAGGCCTTATGGCCCCAAAGACCAAGCAAACACCACACTGTGTGTGAGTGCTGACGCCATGAAAAGATGGTGAACATTCTCAAGGAGTGTGGTACAAGAAGAGGGCTGAGGACACTGTACCACTGTGCAGCAGAGCGTGTGAGTCGACTCAAACTCCACTGAAGAAGTCACAGGGCACTTAGAGAAAAGGCAGGAACCAGGCATCGCAGTCTCTAAACTCAGACACAGCTAGAAAGAACATGCATTCTGTTTTGGGTAGTTGTTGTTAGTCGAAAACTCCTCGATACAGGAATATTGGGCAGAAAGGGTGATGTATCCATGGATCCTGACTTTGAAGGCACTGTATAGCACAACCCCAAGGCTGACAAAATTGGTCCATGACAGAGAGAAATTTCAGAGATGCTCTGTTAACAGTAGAAGTCACAATGGCTATAACACAGAAAAGCCCAGAATGTTCTTCATTCAGACGAATGATCTGGAACACTAAACAGTTCATGAAACCTACAGGCCAAGACGGCATCCCTTTCCATCTTAAGGTCAGAGGACACCAAATGTGGCAAAATAACACCAAAACATTTCCTTAGAGCAAAGCGTAGATGATACATTTCATGAGTTTATGTGAACATATGTGTGTGTGCAGCAAAGATTGAGAGTGAGAGAACAACTTCCATGAAATAGATTTTCTGGTGGTATTATGTTCCCTGAAATATTGTGTACCCTAATAAACTTATCTGGGGTCAGAGACAGAACAGCCACTAGATACAAAGGCTAGAAAACGGTGGCACTCACACCTTTAATCCCAGCACTCCAGAGGTAGAAATCCCTCTGGATCTCTGTGAGTTCACGGCCACATTGGAAATGGCAGGCATGGTGACACACACCTTTAATCCTAGAAAGCGAGCCTTTAAACTCAATGAGTGGTGGTAGAAAGCAGAAAGGTATATAAGGCGTGAGGACCAGAAACTAGAAGCATTTTGGCTGGTTAAGCTTTTAGCTGGTTAAGCTTCAGGCTTTCAAACAGCAGTTCAGCTGAGAGCCATTGGGATGAGGACACAGAAGCTTCCAGTCTGAGGAAACAAGACCAAGAAGAGAAGTTGGCCAGGTGAGGTTAGCTGTGGTTTGTTCTGGTTCTCTAATCTTCCAGTTCACCCCAATACCTGACTCAGGTTTGATTTTATTAATAAGAACTTTTAAAATTCATGCTAAATCAATGTGGTGGTATTGTGTTCCCCAAAATATTGTGCACCCTAATAAACTTAACTGGGGTTAGAGACAGAACAGCCACATTATTAAACATAGAGGATAGACAGTGGTAGCACACGCCTTTAATCCTAGCATTCCAAAGGCAGAAATCCATGTGTTCAAGGATACAGCCAAGCCTGGTGACACATGCCTTTAATCCCAGAAAGTGAGCCTTTAATCCCAAGGAGTGATGGTAGAAAGCAGAAAGGTATATAAGGCGAGAGGACCAGAAACTAGAGGCATTTGGCTGGTTAAGCTTTCAGGCTTCTAGCAGTAGTTCAGCTGAGAGCCATTGGGATGAGGAAACAGAAGAATCCAGTCTGAGGAAACAAGACCAGCTGAGAAGATGGCCAGGTGAGGTTAGCTATGGCGTGTTCTGTCTCTCTGATCTTCCAGAATTTACCCCAATATCTGGTATGAGTTTTATTTTATTAATAAGAACTTTTTTAGATTCATGCTACAAGTTTTCTGCTCCAACCATGAGTTCCAGGCATCAACATGAATATGTCAGTCTTGATCAGGAAGCTCTTGTTGATTGTGCCATAATAACCACCAAATGATCATTCAATCAATACCTAATATACAATACAAACCAAATTTGATCCTTCATATACTTAAGAACATAAGTGTATTAAGACAACTAGAATAAAATAAGTCAGCCTTGCAACCCTAACCAACACAGACAAGATTTTCACGTGTCCTATTGCTTCAAATAACACCTGTAGACTCACAAAAAATTAGTTGAAACAAAACTGACATTACAATTCAAGTAGTTATATTAAGTACTAAATTTGACCCACAAAATTCAACTGCAGCATGAAATTCAAGAAATTTCCAGGCCAAGTATTAGAGGTAAGGTTTTATGCTTTACAAGTGAGTGATTTAACACAGGAAAGGTATATCTGTAATATAAATATCAACCATAGTTTCTGTCAGGAATAAACTCTACAGAAGGTTTGTTGAGGGAGAGTATTGAAAGTGGAAGCAATAATGGAAACAAAAATGGCAGGAAAAAAATAGCAAGACACAAGCAGAGAATGACTGAAAGAAAGTGAAAAGTACATGGGAGAGTATGGGTGGGCAATCAGAAAATGGAAACTAGTGCTTTCTCTTATTTAAGACACATGGACCCAGCCAGGAGAGACTTCAGAGAACCTAGAGGGGAAGGTTCAGGACCACAGGGCCCAGTAGACCAGCAGCATCTGCCACATTCACAATGGCCAGGCCCTGTGCTCTCCTGACATTCCTGGTGCTGATGCACTACTGGTCAAGCTGCTGTCTGGGATGTGACCTGCCTCAGACTCATCACCTCAGGAACAAGAGAGCCTCCACACTCCTGGCACAAATGAGGAGACTCTCCCCTCTCTCCTGCCTGAAGGACAGAATGGACTTTGCATTCCCTCTGGAGAAGGTGGATGCCCAGCAGATCCAGAAGGCCCAGGCCATCCCTGTCCTGCAGGAGCTGACCCAGCAGGTCCTGATCCTCTTCAGCTCAAAGGACTCATCTGCTGCTTGGGAGACAAGCCTCCTAGACACATTCTGCACTGGCCTCCACCACCAGCTCAAAGACCTGCGTGCCTGTCTGATGGAGCAGGGTGAGGTGCAGGAACCTTCCCTGAGCTTGGAAGACTCCCTGGTGGCTGTGAGGAACTACTTCCACAGGATCACTGTCTACCTGAAGGAGAAGAAACACAGTCCCTGTGCCTGGGAGGTGGTCAGAGCAGAAGTCAGGAGAGCCCTGTCTTCCTCAGCCAAGCTGCTGGCAGGACTGACTGAGAAGAAGGAATAAGTCCTGAGCCAACGTGGAGAGGACTCTTCTGGGCTAGGATCCTGCACCTCACTGCTCAGATTTGGCCTTCTCCAAGAACTCTTTGACTTTGACATCATTGATTCAACTTGCCTGGATAGTTATCCTAATATTGGGTTATATTGTGTTGATCTGTAAGGGCATTTGCCCTATTCATTCAGATGTTTTATTTGTTTGTTTGCTTATTTATTTATTTATTTATTGATTAGTTCTTCTGCTTGTTTGCCTATCTACATGATTTTAGTTATTTTTTAATACCATAGAATTTTTTATATCCTTTAAATTATCAAACCGTTATTGTTAATCTGTTTCTTCTATTCAATAAATTTTTGACTCTACATGCTTAATCTTATGTGTCAGCCACACGATCTTATGAAAACTGTTTGATGCTTCTAAACTCATTCTGTACACCATAAATATAACACATCTGGACTTGGTAGTAAATAATACTGAAGCAATGTGTGCTGCTTAGACTTAAGAGGTGAGTTGATGCAGCCATCTGGTAGTTCCTGTTCACTGATGGTAAAAATCTTACTTCTCTTCATGAGATGGTACTCCTCTGGATGTATAGCCAGCATGCTGTACAGAAGGAAACCAGAACATCTTGCTTGTGTTCTATTGTGCCTTAGTCCTCCTTACCTACAATTCCCCCCCCGACCTCTCTGCCCTCCCCTAACTAACATTTGAGTCCCAACTTTTATCAGATGGACCCGACTGAATTCCAAAGATGAGGGAGACCATAAAACCAAAATAGAATAAAATACAAAACAAATGAGGATATTCCTACATATCATTAAAAAAGGGAAACATGATAAAAGAAAAAAAATGGAGTGTCAGCCCTGTCTTGGTGATGGCTTGAATTGCTGAGACAAATTATCATGATCAAAAGCATTTGGGGTAGAAATGTTTTATTCTAGTTTAAAATCACAGCACATTCCATCACTGACAGAGCTTTGGCAGTATCTTCAACAGGGCAGGAACCTGAAGAAAGTGGCTCTATAGAGGTCCTGGAGGAACACACTGTCTACTGCCTTGATGCCTCAGGGCCTGCTCAGCCTGCTTTTAAATACTCATCAGCACCACCTGCCAAGGGGTTGGATCACCCATAGTGTGCAGTCATCAGTTATTAAAATGATTTAGAGACTGGTCTCCAGTGCGATTCTGTAGAGACAACATCCCTGGTGAGATCCCTTCTTCCCACATGACCCTATTGGGGTCAATTTGAACTTAGAATTATTCAGGGTAAATTCCATTCATAATGGCCTAAAAAAAATACCCTGAAATAAATCTAACAAGGGAAGTGAATGCAATTCTCCTAAAACCACACAGCTCATCCCTCTCAATTTCTTTTGGTATCTTTTTTTTTTTATTTCAATTTTTTTCATTTCACATACTAAGCTCAGTTGCCCCTCCCTCCCCTTCTCTGGTCCTCACCTTTCCCCCATCAACCCCATCACCCAACAACTCCTCAGAATAGGGAAGGTCTCCCTTGGGAGTCAACAAAGTGTGGCATACCAAGTTGAGCATAGCTACTCACTGCTTCAAGGCTGAGCAACGTGTTCCAGCATAGGGTTTGGACTCCCAAAAGCCAGTTCTTGCACTTGGGACAAGTTCTGGTCCCTCTTCCAGGGGCCTCACCAACAGATCAAGCCACACAAGTGTCAGCCACATTCAGAGGGCATAGTTGGGTCCCATGCAGATCCCCCAGCTGTCAGTCCAGTGTTCCTGAGCTCCCAATAGCTCAGGTGAGCTGTCTCTGTGGTTTTCCCCATCATGATCTTGACTCCCTGCCCCCTTTGCTTCTAGGTTCCCACCTCCCTCTCTTCTGATCTGCAGGAGCTCAGCCCAGTGCTTGGACTAGGATCAATGAATCTGTTTGCTAACTGTCCCCAGTGGTGCATATATACACCGCCATCTAGTGGAACCCGGGCAACTTCTCAGGGGCCCCATTACTGAGGATAACTGAATCTTCCTCTCTGTGCAGCCATCAGTTGAAAATAGTTCCTCAGCTAGGGCTGGGATTTCCTGACATGCTCCCTGCTTGAAACTGGAATTTTATCTATCTGTATCATACTCAGACTGTGCATGCAGTCACAGCTGCTATTAATATGGACCTTCAGCTACTATACTGTGTCTACAAACTCCTGTTTTCTACAGTCAGAAACTGTCTCTGGGCATCCCCATCTTCCTGCCAGCTCTTGTGTAAAGAGTACTGCCCTATGGAAGCCAGGAAAGCCATCGTGGTCTTTGCTCAGACACCTATTTCCTGTATATTAACCACCTGTAAGTGTCTGTGTCCAGTCATCTATTGCCGTGTGAACCTCCTCTGAGGAGCACTGAGAGATGCCCTTATCCTCTGTGGGATGTGGAGGGTGATGTATAAAATCAGGCCTTTTGACACCACAGCCATTGCTCTTATTCTTGACATTCCTGCTCTCCAGCAGCTTCCTGTTTCCACAGGTGTCTTAAGACTGATGTTACCAGGAAGAAAATCATTGAAATTTTGAGTGTGATTGCATTGACTCTACAGTTCACATTCCAAAATGCACTCGGTTTGATGTAAAATTACTTTATTTTATGCTATTAAACTTTTAAGTTGAAAACTCTTAACATTGTTGCTATTGCCTCCCCAATGGGAAACATCACTTCCTTTTTCTGCTTTCATTTCAAGTGACACCACAATTTCAATTCAATGCCACCAACAACGTCAGTATCTTCTCTCTAGGAAAGTGGAAAAAAGAAACAAAATATTCAATGCAACAAAAATTCAATAGAGAAATGACATCCACCATCGAGCCTCCATCACCATAGAAAAATTAAATGAAATATTATACACATTGGCAGTACTGAAACACTTCTATGTGATGGTATCCCTCAAGACTCTTCTGCTCAATGTTCAAATGGACAAAGACAGAGCATGTGCAGTATCCACTACTAAAGTAAAATTGCATAAATATCTGTAAGTCCAAACTTCTTATAGTTAACTAATAGGCAATCAGAGTCACTGCTATCACTGTGTCTTCTGGTCTGTATTTCCACCTCCTAACTTCAGGCACAGCAATCAGTCAATGAAAAATATTGATCACAAAACTAGATTTTGGAAAAATCACAAATACTTATCTCTTACAAATGAAAACTAGGACATTCACACATCACTGCAGATCACAGGGTTTTCTGCTCTTGACATCTGGGGATTCTTGACACTCTGATCTCTGGCCATGTGTTCACTGCTGAACACAAAAGCCTTTCTAATGAATCCCCTGAAGTGAGAGCAGCGATCTTCTAGGACTTATGACCCCAAAATACAAGCAAACACCACACTGTGTGTGAGTGCTGACGTCATGAAGGGATGGTGAGCATTCTCAAGAAGTGTGGTACAAGAAGAGGGCTGAGGACACTGTACCACTGTGCAACAGAGGGTGTGAGTCGACTCAAACTCCACTGAAGAAGTCACAGGGCACTTAGAGAAAAGGCAGCAACCAGGCATCACAGTCTCTAAACTCAGACACAGCTAGAAAGAACGTGCATTCCATTTTGGGTAATTGTCATTAGTCGAAAAATTCTCCATATGGGAATATTGGGCAGAAAGGGAGATGTATCCATGGATCCTGACTTTGAAGGCACTGTGAAGCACAATCCCAAGGCTGACAAAATTGGTCCATGACAGAGAGAAATTTCAGAGACGCTCTGTTAACAGTAGAAGTCACAATGGCTATAACACAGAGAAGCCTGGAATGTTCTTCATTCAGACCAATGGTCTCCTGGAACACTAATGAGTTCATGAAACCTACAGGCTAAGACGGCATTCCTTTCCATCTTAAAGTCACAGGACACCAAAAGTGTCAAAATAATGTCGAAACTTTTCCTTAGAGCAAAGCATATATGATACATTTTATGAGTTTTTGTGAACATACATGTGTGTGCAGCAAAGACGTGGAGTGAGAGAACAACTTCCATGAATAAGTTTTCTGCTCCCACCATGAGTTCCAGGGATCAACATGAATATATCAGTCTTGATCAGGAAGCTCTTGTTCATTGTGCCATAATAACCACCAAATGATCATTCAATAATTACCTAATAATATACAATACAAACCAAATTTGATCCTTCATATACTTAAGAACTCAAGTGTATCAAGACAACTAGAATAAAATAAGTCAACCTCACAACCCTAACCAACATAGACAAGATTTTCACATGTGCCATGGTTTTAAATAACACCTGTAGAATCACAAAAAAACTAGTGGAAACAAAATTGACATTACAATTCAAGTAGCTTTATTAAAAAATAACTATGACCCACAAAATTCAACTGCAGCATGGAATTCAAGAAAGGCCAAGTATTAGAGGTAAGGTTTTATGCTTTACAAGTGAGAGATTTAACACAGGGAAAAAAATGGCCAGACACAAGCAGAGAATGACTGACAGAAAGTGAAAAGTACATGGGAGAGTATTGGGAGGGCAATCAGAAAATGGAAACTAGTGCTTTCTCTTATTTAAGACACATGGACCCAGCCAGGATGGACTTCAGAGAACCCAGAGGGGAAGGTTCAGGACCACAGAGCCCAGAGGACCAGCAGCATCTGCCACATTCACAATGGCCAGGCCCTGTGCTCTGCTGACATTCCTGGTGCTGATGCACTACTGGTCAAGCTACTGTCTGGGATGTGACCTGCCTCAGACTCATCACCTCAGGAACAAGAGAGCCTCCACACTCCTGGCACAAATGAGGAGACTCTCCCCTCTCTCCTGCCTGAAGGACAGAATGGACTTTGCATTCCCTCTGGAGAAGGTGGATGCACAGCAGATCCAGAAGGCCCAAGCCATCTCTGTCCTGCAGGAGCTGACCCAGCAGGTCCTGATCCTCTTCAGCTCAAAGGACTCATCTGCTGCTTGGGAGACAAGCCTCCTAGACACATTCTGCACTGGCCTCCACCACCAGCTCAGAGACCTGCGCGCCTGTTTGATGGAGCAGGGTGAGGTACAGGAACCTTCCCTGAGCCAGGAAGACTCCCTGGCGGCTGTGAGGAACTACTTCCACAGGATCACTGTCTACCTGAAGGAGAAGAAACACAGTCCCTGTGCCTGGGAGGTGGTCAGAGCAGAAGTCAGGAGAGCCCTGTCTTCCTCAGCCAAGCTGCTGGCAGGATTGACTGAGGAGAAGGAGTAAGTCCTGAGCCAACGTGGAGAGGACTCTTCTGGGCTAGGATCCTGCACCTCACTGCTCAGATTTGGACTTTTCCAAGAACTCTTTGACTTGGACATCATTGATTCAACTTGCCTGGATAGTTATCCTATTATTGGGTTATATTGTGTTGATCTGTAAGGGCATTTGCCCTATTCATTCAGATGTTTTATTTGTTTGTTTGCTTATTTATTTATTTATTTATTTATTTATTTATTTATTTATTTATTAGTTCTTCTGCTTGTTTGACTATCTACATGATTTTAGTTATTTTTTAATACCATAGAATTTTATATATCCTTTAAATTATCAAACCATTATTGTTAATTTATTTCTTCTATTCAATAAATTTTTGACTCTACATGCTTAATCTTATGTGTCAGCCACACGATCTTATGAAAACTGTTTGATGTTTCTAAACTCATTCTGTACACCATAAATATAACACATCTGGACTTGGTAGGAAATAACATTTTGAAGCAATGTGTGCTGCTTAGACTTAAGAGGTGAGTGGATGCAGCCACCCAGTAGTTCCTGTTCACTGATGGCAAAAATCTTACTTCTCTCCATGAGATAGTACTCCTCTGGATGTATAGCCAGCATGCTGTACAGAAGGAAACCAGAACATCTTGCTTGTGTTCCATTGTGCCTTAGTCCTCCTTACCTACAATTCCCCCGACCTCTTTGCCCTCCCCTACCTAACATTTGACTCCCAACCTCTATCGGATGAAACCGATTAGATACCAAAAATGAGATATACCATAAAACCAAAATAAAATAAAGTACAAAACAAATGAGGATATTCCTACATACCATTAAAAAAGTGAAACATGATAAAAGAAAAATATGGAGTGTCAGCCCTGGCTTGGTGATGGCTTTAATTGAAGAGACAAAATATCATGATCTAAAGCATTTTGGGGTAGAAATGTTTTATTATAATTTAAGATCACAGCACATTCTTTCACTGACAGAGCTTTGGCAGCATCTTCAACAGGGCAGGAACCTGAAGCCAGTGGCTCATATAGAGGTCCTGGAGGAACACACTGTCTACTGTCTTGATGTCTCAAGGCCTATTCAGCCTGCTTTCTGATACTCATCAGGACCACCTGCCCAGTGGATGGATCACCCATAGTGTGCTGGACACTCCTACAGCAGTCATCAGTTATTAAAATGATTTAGAGACTGGTCTCCAGTGCGATTCTGTAGAGACATCTTCCCTGGTGAGATCCCTTCTTCCCACATGACCCTATCAGGGGTCAATTTGAACTTAGAACTATCCAGGATCAATTCCCTTCATAATGGCCTCCAAAAACATACCTTGAAAAAAATCTAACAAAGGGAAGTAAATGCAATTCTTCTAAAGCAACACAGTTCATCCCTCTCAATTTCATTTGGTATCTTTTTTTTATTTCAATTTTTTTTCATTTCACATACTAATCCCAGTTGCCCCTCCCTCCCCTTCTCTGGTCCTCAACTTCCGCCCATCAATCTGATCACCCAACAACTCCTGAGAGGAGGGAAGGTCTCCCTTGGGAGTCAACAAAGTGTAGCATACCAACTTGAGCATAGCTACTCACTGCTTCAAGGCTGAGCAACGTGTCCCAGCATAGGGTTTGGGCTCCCAAAAGCCAGTTCTTGCACTTGGGACAAGTCCTGGTCCCTCTGCCAGGGGCCTCACCAACAGATCAAGCCACACAAGGTTCAGTCACATTCAGAGGGCATAGTTGGGTGCCATGCAGGTCCCCCAGCTGTCAGTCCAGTGTTCCTGAGGTCCCACTAGCTCAAGTGAGCTGTCTCTGTGGTTTTCCCCATCATGATCTTGACTCCCTGCCCCCTTTGCTTGTAGGTTCCCACCTCGCTCTCTTCTGATCTCCAGGAGCTCAGCCCTGTGCTTGGACTAGGATCAATGAATCTGTTTGTTAACTGTCCCCAGTGGTGCATATATACACCGCCATCTAGTGGAACACGGGCAACCTCTCAGGGGCCCCATTACTGAGGATAACTGAATCTTCCTCTCCCAGCAGCCATCAGATGAAAATAGTTCCTCAGCTAGGGCTGGGATTTCCTGACATGCTCCCTACTTGAAACTGAGATTTTATCTATCTGTATCATACTTAGACTGTGCATGCAGTCACAGCTGCTATCAATATGGACCTGCAGCTACTATATTGTGTGTACATACCCTGTTTCCTACAGTCAAAATCTGTCTCTGGGAATCCCCATCTTCCTGCCAGTTCTTGTGTAAAGAGTACTGCCCTATGGAAGCTAGGAAATCAATAGTGGTCTTTATTCAGACACCTATTCCCTGTACATTAACCACTTGTAAGTGTCTGTGTCCAGTCATCTATTGCCATAAGAACCTCCTCTGAAGAGCACTGAGAGATGCCCTTATCATCTGTGAGATATGGAGAGTGATGTATAAAATCAGACCTTTTGACACCAGGGCCTTTGCTCTTATTCTTGGCATTCCTGCTCTCCAGCAGCTTCCTGTTTCCATAGGTGTGTTAAGATTGATGTTGCCAGGAAGAAAATCATTGAAATTTTGAGTGTGATTGCATTGACTCTCAGTTCACATTCCAAAATGCACTCGGTTTAATGTAAAATTACTTTATTTTATGCTATTGAACTTTTAAGTTGAACACTCTCAACATTGTTGCTTTTGCTTCCCCTCTGGGATGACATCATTTCCTTTCTCTTGCTTTCATTTCAAGTGACACCACAATTTGAGTTCATTGCCACCAACAACGTCAGTATCTTCTCTCTAGGAAAGTGGAAAAAAGAAACAAAATATTCAAGGCAATGAAAATTCAAAAGAGAAATGACATCCACCATCGAGCCTCCATCACCATAGAAAAATTAAATGAAAAATTATACACATTGGCAGTACTGAAACTCTTCTATGTGATGGAATCCCTCAAGGCTCTTCTGCTCAGCTTTCAAATGGACAAAGACAGAGTGTGGGCAGTATCTACTACTAAAGTAAAACTGCATAAATATCTGTAGAGACAAACTTCTGGGTAACTAATAGGCAATCAGAGTCACTGCTATCACTGTGTCTTCTGGTCTGTATTTCCACCTCCTAACTTCAGGCACAGCAAGCACTCAGTGAGCAAACATTGATCACAAAACTAGATTTTGGAAAAACCACAAATACTTATCTCTTACAAATGTAAACTGGGATATTTACACATCACTGCGGATCACGGGGTCTTCTGCTGTTGACATCTGGGGATTCTTGACACTCTGATCACTGGTCATGTGTTCACTGCTGAACACAAAAGCCTTTCTAATGTATCCACTGAAATGAGAGCACCGATCTTCTAGGCCTTATGGCCCCAAAAAACAAGCAAACACCACACTGTGTCTGAGTGCTGATGTCATGAAGGTATGGTGAGCACTCTCAATGAGTGGAGTACAAGAAGAGGGCTGAGGACACTCTGCCCCAATGTGCAGCAGAGTGTGTTTGTAGACTCAAAAGCCACCGAAGAAGTCACAGGGCACCTAGAGAAAAGGCAGCTACCAGGCATCACAGTCTCTAAACTCAGACACAGCTAGAAAGAATGTGCATTTCATTTTGGGTAATGTCATTAGTCGTCAAATCCTTTATATGGGAATATGGGCCAGAAAGGGAGATGTATCCATGGATCCTGACTTTGAAGGCACCGTGAAGCACAACCCTAAGGCTAATGAAATTGTTCCATGAGAGAGAGAAATTTCAGAGATACTCTGTTATCAGTAGAAGTCACAATGGCTATAATACAGAGAAGCCCATAATGTTCTTCATTCAGACGAATGGTCTTCTCTAACACTAAACAGTTCATGAAATCTACAGGCCAAGACAGCAACCCTTTCCATCTTAAGGTCAGAGGACACCAAAAGTGGCAAAATAACGCCGAAACTTTCCTTAGACCAAAGCATAGATGATACATCTTATGAGTTTTTCTAAACATATGTGTGTGTACAGCAAAGATGTGGAGTGAGAGAACAACTTCCATGAATAAGTTTTCTGCTCCCACCATGAGTTCCAAGCATCAACATGAATATGTCAGTCTTGATCAGGAAGCTCTTGTTGATTGTGCCATAATAACCAACAAATGATCATTCAATATGTACCTAATAATATACAATAAAAACAAAATTTGATCCTTCATATACTTAAGAATTCAAGTGTATTAAGACAGTTAGAATAAAATAACACAACCTCGCAACCCTAACCAACATAGAGAAGATTTTCACATGTGTCATTGTTTCAAATCACACCTGTAGACTCACAAAAAATTAGTTGAAACAAAATTGACTTTACAATACAAGTAGCTATATTACAAATAAATATGATGCACTTAATTCAACAGCAGCATGAAATTCAAGAAATTTCCAGGCCAAGTATTAGAGGTAAGGTTTTATGCTTTACAAGTGAGTGATTTCACACAGGAAAGGTATATCTGTAACATAAATATCAACCATAATTTCTTTCAAGAATAAACTCTAGAAAAAGTTTGTTGAGTGGGAACATTAAAAGTGGAAGCAATAATGAAAACAAAAATGGCAGAAAAAAATGGCCACACACAAGCAGAGAATGACTGAAAGAAAGTGAAAAGTACATGGGAGAGTATTGGGAGGGCAATCAAAAATGGAAACTAGTGCTTTCTCTTATTTAAGACACATGGACCCAGCGAGGAGGGACTTCAGAGAACCTAGAGGGGAAGGTTCAAGACCACAGGGCCCAGAGGACCAGCAGCATCTGCCACATTCACAATGGCCAGGCCCTGTGCTCTGCTGACATTCCTGGTGCTGATGCACTACTGGTCAAGCTGCTGTCTGGGATGTGACCTGCCTCAGACTCATCACCTCAGGAACAAGAGAGCCTCCACACTCCTGGCACAAATGAGGAGACTCTCCCCTCTCTCCTGTCTGAAGGACAGAAAGGACTTTTCATTCCCTCTGGAGAAGCTGGATTCCCAGCAGATCCAGAAGGCCCAAGCCATCCCTGTCCTGGAGGAGCTGACCCAGCAGGTCCTGATCCTCTTCAGCTCAAAGGACTCATCTGCTGCTTGGGAATCAAGCCTCCTAGACACATTCTGCACTGGCCTCCACCACCAGCTCAAAGACCTGCAAGCCTGTCTGATGCAGCAGGTGGGGGTGCAGGAACCTTCCCTGAGCCAGGAAGACTCCCTGGTGGCTGTGAGGAACTACTTCCACAGGATCACTGTCTACCTGAAGGAGAAGAAACACAGTCCCTGTGCCTGGGAGGTGGTCAGAGCAGAAGTCAGGAGAGCCCTGTCTTCCTCAGCCAAGCTGCTGGCAGGATTGACTGAGGAGAAGGAGTAAGTCCTGAGCCAAAGTGGAGAGGACTCTCCTGGGCTAGGATCCTGCACCTCACTGCTCAGATTTGGCCTTCTCCAAGAACTCTTTGATTTGGACATCATTGATTCAACTTGCCTGGATGGTTAATCTAATATTGGGTTATATTGTGTTGATCTGTAAGGGCATTTGCTTATTGATTCAGATGTTTTATTTGTTTGTTGGTTTATGTATTTGTTTTATTTATTTATTAGTTCTTCTGCTTGTTTGTGTATCTACATGATTTTAGTTATATTTCAATATCATAGAATTTTATATTTCCTTTAAATTATCAAACTGTTATTGTTAATTTATTTCTTCTATTTAATAAATTTTTGACTCTACATGCTTAATCTTATGTGTCAGCCACACGATCTTTTGAAAACTGTTTGATGCTTCTAAGCTCATTCTGTACTCCATAAATATAACACACCTGGACTTGGTAGGAAATAATACTGAAGCAATGTGTACTGCTTAGACTTAAGAGGTGAGTGGATGCAGCCATCTCATAGTTCCTGTTCACTGATGGTAAAATCTTACTTCTGTCCATGAGATAGTACTCCTCTGGATGTATAGCCAGCATGCTGTACAGAAGGAAACCAGAACATCTTGCTTGTGTTCCATTGTGCCTTAGTCCTCCTGACCTACAATTCTGTCCGAAATCTCTGGCCTTCCCTAACTAACATTTGACTCCAAACTTCTATCAGATGAACTAGATTGGATTTCAACCATGCGGGAGACCATAAAACCAAAATAAAATAAAGTATAAAAAAATGAGGATCTTCCTACATGCCATTAAAAAAGTGAAACATGATAGAGAAAAAATGGGGTGTCAGCCCTGTCTTGGTGATGGCTTCAATTGCTGAGATAAAATATCATGATCTAAAGCTTTTTGGGGTAGAAATGTTTTATTATAGTTTAAGATCACAGCACATTCCATCACTGACAGAGCTTTGGCAGGATCTTCAACAGGGCAGGAACCTGAAGGCAGTGGCTGATATAGAGGCCATGGAGGAACACTCTGTCTACTGCCTTGATGCCTCAAGGCCTATTCAGCCTGCTTTCTAATACTCATCAGGACCACCTGCCCAGTGGATGGATCACCCATAGTGTGCTGAACACTCCTACAGCATGCATCAGTTATTAAAATGATTTAGAGACTGGTCTCCAGTGCGATTCTGTAGAGACATCTTCCCAGGTGAGATCCCTTCTTCCCACATGAACCTATTTTGTGTCATTTTGAACTTAGAATTATCCAAGTTACATTCCGTACATAATAGCCTCAAAAAACATACCTTGAAATAAATCTAACAAGGGAAGTGAATGCAATTCTTCTAAAACGACACAGCTCATCCCTCTCAACTTCATTTGGTATCTTTTTTTATTTCAGTTTTTTTTATTTTACATACTAAGCCCAGTTGCCTCTCTCTCCCCTTTCTGTCCCATCACCCACCCCCCATCACCCTCCCCCCAGGTTTTCTAAACCATAGAGGAGATATGGCCACCCTTGGGTCTTCAACAAAGTGTAGCATACCCAGTTGAGCATAGCTCCTCTCTGCTTCAAGGCTGAGCATGGTATCCCAGCATAGAATTTGGGCTCCCAAAAGGTAGTTCTTGCACTTGGGACAAGTCCTGGTCCCACTGCCATGGGCCTCACAAACAGATCAAGCCACACAAGTGTCATCCACATTCAAAGGGCCTACTTGGGTCCCATGCAGGTCCCCCAGCTGTCAGTCCAGTGTCCCTGAGCTCTCATTAGCTATGTCAGCTGTCTCTGTGGTTTTCCCCATCATGATCTTGACTCCCTGCTCCCTTTGCTTCTAGGTTCCTACCTCCCTCTCTTTGATATCCAGGAGCTCAGCTCAGTGCTTGGACTAGGATCAATGAATCTGTTTGCTAACTGTTGCTACTGGCGCATGGATATGCTGCCATCTAGTGGAACCCGGGCAACCTCTCAGGGGCCCCATTACTGAGGATAACTGAATCTTCCTCTCTGTGCAGCCATCAGTTGAAAATAGTTCCTCAGCTAGGGCTGGGATTTCCTGACATGCTCCCTGCTTGAAACTGGAATTTTATCTATCTGTATCATACTCAGACTGTGGATGCAGTCACAGCTGCTATCAATATGGACCTGCAGCTACTACATTGTGTCTACTAACCCCTGTTTCCTACAGTCAGAAACTGTCTCTGGGAATCCCCATCTTCCTGCCAGCTCTTGTGTAAAGAGTACTGCCCTATGGAAGCCAGGAAAGCCATACTGATCTTTGCTCAGACACTGATTCCCTGTACATTAACCACCTGTAAGTGTCTGTGTCCAGTCATCTATTGCCAGAAGAACCTCCTCTGTGGAGCACTGAGAGACGCACTTATCCTCTGTGAGATGTGAAGGGTGATGTATAAAATCAGGCCTTTTGACACCACGGCCATTGCTCTTATTCTTGACATTCCTGCTCTCCAGCAGCTTCCTGTTTCCACAGGTGTCTTAAGATTGATGTTACCAGGAAGAAAATTATTGAAATTTTAACTGTGATTGCATTGACTCTGCAGTTCATGTTCCAAAATGCACTAGGTTTGATGTAAAATTACTTTCTTTTGTGGCCATTGAACTTTTAAGTTGAACACTCTCAACATTGTCTGTATTGTTTCCCCAATGAGTTGACATCACTTTCTTTCTTTTGCTTTCATTTCAAGTGACACCACAATTTCAGTTCAATGCCACCAACAATTTCAGTATCTTCTCTCTAGGAACGTGGAAAAAAGAAACAAAATATTCAGTGCACTGAAAATTCAAAATAGAAATGACATCCACAATGGAGCCACCACCATCACCACAGAAAACCTGAATGAAAAATTATACACATTGGCAGTACTGAAACTCTTCTATGTTCTGGAATCCCTCAAGGCTCTTCTGCTCAGTGTTCAAATGGACAAAGACAGATTGAATGCAGTATCCATTACTAAAGTAAAACTGCATAAATATCTGTAAGTCCAAACTTCTGGGTAACTCATAGGTAATCAGCGGCACTGCTATCCCTGTGTCTTCTGGTCTGTATTTCCATCTCCTAACTTCAGGCACAGCAAGCACTCAGTGAGCAAATATTGATCACAAAACTAGGTTTTGGAAAAACCACAAGTACTTTCCTAGTGCATATGTCCTCAGGACAAACTGGGACATTTACACATCACTGTAGATCACAGGGTCTTCTGCTCTTGACATCTGGGGATTCTTGACACTCTGATCTCTGGCCATGTGTTCACTGATGAACACAAAAGCCTTTCTAATGAATCCACTGAAATGAGAGCAGCCATCTTCTAGCACTTATGATGCTAAAAACCAAGCAGACACCACACTGTGTGTGAGTGCTGATGTCATCAGGGTATGGTGAACAGTCTCGGGGAGTGGGGTACAAGAAGATGGCTGAGGACACTGTACCCCACTGTGCAGTAGGGAGTTTTTGTAGACTCAAACTCCACCGAAGAAGTCACAGGGCACTTAGAGTAAAGGCAGCTACCAGGGATATCAATCTCTAAACTCATACTAGCCTAGAATGAACCCGCATTCTGTGTTGGTGTAATTGTATAGGTTAAAGAACTCTCAATATGTGAAATGTGGACAGAGAATAGTATACATGGATGCTGACTGTGAAGTACATCTCCATGACTGACAAAACTGGTCCATGAGAGAGAAATTTCAGAGAAGCTCTCTTAACTGTGTAAGTCACACTGGCTATAACACAGGTAAGCTCTGTCTGTTCTTCATTCTGATGAATGCTGTTCTGGAGTACTAAACACTTAAATAAAGCCACAGACCAGTACAGCATCCCTTTTTCATCCTAAGGACAGAGAAACAACAGTGTAAAGAACACGTTGAAACTTGGTCCTTAGAGCAAAGCATATATGATTAACTTTATGACAGTGTGTGTACATATATGTGTAAAAGTGTGTGTGTAGGCACATGTGTGTGCACATAAGTGTGTGTGACTACTAGTATGCAGGCTAGATCATGCCACAGTAAGCATGTGGAGTAAGAGAACAACTTCATTCCCACCATGGGTTCCAGATTTGGTGGGTAGCCCCATGGCAGGTCTTGGGAGCACTACCAATCAGCTGAGATGGGGATAGTGTGTAGCATAGGGACAAAATTGTTGTTAATCCCATATTATCAAGTGCACAAGAGTGACAGACTGGATGAGACTTTATATCCTTACCGGGCCCCTCAGGAGGAAGCCCTCTGTGGCCCCAGAGGGGGCCGTTCTCCATCAGCCTGGAGTCCCACAGTGCACTGGGTCAGGCATGCTGAGAGCTATGTGAGACCCCAGGCAGCTCCTGCCTTCTCCATGCCATGTTGCAAAGTTTCCACCAGAGGATCCCTGCAAGGAGGCCTGGCCTCAAACCTGCCATGTCTGGCCCCTTGGTGCTCATGGCCTGCCCTAGCACCCAGCAGCTAGGTAGCACCCCCAGTCCCCACGGCAGCTCCTGAGCCACCTGACCGCCACTGCCAGACATGTTTCACAACAGTGCTCTCCCCACCTGCTGCTGCATGTGCTCTGGGTCAGAGAGCAGGGAAGCAATGGGGGGTAGAAGTACTCTAAGTCTGTCCCAGTTCAACCAATGGGACCCTCTGTCCCTTCTGCTGGCCATCTGGCCCCAAAGGCTGTCCATGTACAGTTTTTATCTGGAGTCACAACACATACATAAACCAGGCACAAAACATGCACACTTGTGGCCACATTTCTCACACATTCACACATCTATATAGGCAGGACATTCCAACAAAAAGGCAAACAATTTTTCCAGGGAAACAGTATCAGCTGACCAACTCAAAAAACCCTAAAATAAGAGTCTACAGTTCTTGTTAGTCAGGAAAAGAACAAAATTATAACACACAACACAAAAAAACAGCTCTCTTGGCACCTGGAGACAAAACCAAATGGAAGATGCTGGCCTCATGCCATCCAGGTCTGTACAAATCAAATTCAAATACAAATCAACCAAAGGAATTCAAACTCATCCAAAGAACCTTCTGCAGGTACTTCCTGTAAATAGGCCAAAAGGCCCATTTACAAAAGGATATCCAAATGAAAGTAAGCAAGAAAACATGAACATAAACACAGAATCACAGAAAACTTGCTGGCCGGCGTCAGGCTCTATGGGCAGTTGTCTCGGTGGGCTTGGGGATCCTGGATGAGCCCCCAGATGTTATGCCAAGATGGTGAGGAACCCCAAAAGACCACCAGAGACCAAATCACTTATGTAAGAGACCAAATCACTTATGTAAAAGCAAAGAGCCTTTATTTTCAAGCTCGGAGCTTGGACTCTGTCTGAAGCAGCAGTAAGAGCAGAGAGCCCAGAGCCCAGGCAGGATAGGGTTTTTATCGTAGCAGAAATTGAGGTGAGAGGATTTCCAGGGTTCAGGACCCTGATTGACTGACATTTGTCTAGGGATATAGGGAATGTTTGAAATGTCAGCTATTTCCCCTTAGATTCAGGCCCCATTGGGTGGGGTCAGCTTATGGCTTTTCCTGGGTCCAGGTGTTGCCTGCCAGAAGCTGTCTCTGGGCCTCTAAGTCTGTCATGGCAGCTGTGTGGTCAAGCTATTTTGCTCTCCACCGCACATTTAGATGATTTAATATACCCATCTCACACTTCTCATTCATTGATGAAAAAACCCGCCGGGCGGTGGTGGCGCACGCCTTTAATCCCAGCACTTGGGAGGCAGAGCCAGGCGGATCTCTGTGAGTTCGAGGCCAGCCTGGGCTACCAAGTGAGTCCCAGGAAAGGCGCAAAGCTACACAGAGAAACCCTGTCTCGAAAAAAAAAAAAACATTATATTTCTCTAGTATAGAGTACTTTTCTGTTTATGTAACCAGCATGCTGTGCGTAAACCAGGATGTCTTGCTCCTGTCAAATTATGACTTAGTCCTCTTTGACCAAATATTACCCAGACTTTCTTGCTCCTGAATTCCTTGACCTACTCCTATTGTTCTACTCTCAAGTTCTGCGGGTTTACCTGAAAACAAACGTACTTCATATGAACAGCTAGAGATAAAAGCAGTAATCTTCTAGGATTCATGAAACTTAAACCCAGAGGCCATGACTTCCAGTATGACTTCTGAAGTCATCCTTGAAGCCCTCTGTCATGGAGTAAGTACAAGAGGGAGGGCTGAGGATGAGATTTCACTGTGCAGCAGAGAGTGGTAATGAACTTGAGAGCTACTGAGTAAGTCCCATGGTATTAGAAGTAACACCATCCTGGGGGCAGGCTCTGCACACACATACACACCAAGGAGGAACCAGCACTGCAGGTCTGGGTGATTGTCACAGGTTGAAGAACACTATAGACCTCAGTGCACAGGGGATGAGCAGAAAGGGAGGTGTCAACACTGATCCTGACTTGGACGGACCAGAAAAAGCACAGCCATGTAGTTCTTGAGAGGGAGAATTTATTCCTGAAACGAGAAATGTCAGAGAACCCCTTTGTAATGAGTCACCTATGGAAATAAAGAGGAAAAGCACCATCTGGTTCTCCATTCTGAAGAGACTGCTATGAAGGCTCTGACAAATCTACTACCTACCAAGGGGCCATGGAGTATCACTTTCAGCTTAAAGTAGGCAAGAAAACTAAGTTGTAAATCTTGTCTTTCTAAGATAAATACCTACATATTGAATGAATTAAGTAACTCTGTGTGTGTGCCTGTGCACATACGTATGTATGCATGTTTGTGTGCACAGGCACAAAACTGTGTTCTTGAAATAGAGGACTGATGAACTTTCAGACAAACACACATGCTAAAGAACTCTGCTATCAGTAGATCATCCCTATGAACATGCTTAAGGGATTCCTATATTTCTTTCACCTTCCTAAACATTTGAAATTCACGTTAGTCCTGTTATCCATGTGCATCCACAGGAATGACAGAAAGACAGACTTCCTGAGTAAAGATTCCAAGACAAACATCAGAAGGCCATGGAGACTGAGGGGAGGAAAGGGCACTAGGAAGTTTCTGCACAGCCAGGCAAACCATCACAAGGGTCAGTAGACACAGAGATGAGGGGACAGGTTTCCAAAGAAATTATCAACAGTAGAGAAGCAAATATTCCAGTTAGATGCAGTTTGGAGGTGAGGGGAATAGTGACTCTAATGTTCTCCTACACAGAAGGGCTTTTACATAACATATAACAAATGTAACATTATTGTTGTGGCTATTTAAATTAATTTATTTGTTATTTACAGAATGAAGACAAAGACTTTGATGTTACACACACACACAGAAATGACCCTGCAGATCCCTAGCTGCTGTAGGAGACGTTGAGGAGCTAGAACTGCTTCTCTTATGATTTGACACAAACATTGTTTATAGGAACTCAACCGTATTGCAGTGTCCTGTGCATGAGGATAAACATCACATGCTGATTAAAATTATTATAAATTTGGTATGATTGTAATAGTACTCATGGCATAGCATTTGAGATCCTAAGCCTTTGAAATCGAGTGTTCAGACACTTTACCTATGTGTGGTTTGGATATGGAGTGTCTCTCGAGGTTTCCTGTGCTGGAGGCTGGTACTCATGGGATCAGTGTTCACAGGGAACATGAGCCTTCATCATCCTCAAGGAACAAACTGTATCAGTGAAAGCCCATTGATTGTTAGAGATGAGTGGACTACTAGGTAGTGAGGCTTTGCTGGAGGAAGGTTAGGGGGCTCCATCTAAGGACACACTTCGTCCCTGTCTGCATCTTTGGCCACCATGAAGTGAATGACTTTGTGAGTCCCATTGTCTTCCTACTATGCAGTGGATCCAAAAATCCAAGGAGTTAATGTTCAAATTTGTGAGACAAAATAAGTGAAAATTAACCTTTGACATTTTTAATAGCTTCTCACTCTTGTGTATGTATGTGAGTGTGTGTCTATGCAAGTATTTGTGTGTGACTATATATGTGTATCAGTTTGAGTGTGTGTGCATGTGTATTGTGTTTGTGTATATATGTGAGAAAGTATGTATGTTAATGTGTGTGTAAGGATATGCATGTATGTTTCTGTGTGTTAGTTTGTGTATGTTGTATATATGTGTGGAATGTGTGATTATGTATATGTGTGTGTTTGTGCAAATGTGTGTGTATATGTGGAAATTTGTGCACGTGTGTGAATGTTTATGTTTAACTGATGGTATGTATTTGTATGTGTTGGAATGTGTACATTGGTGTGTGCTTGTGTGTTTTCATGTATAGCTGTGTGTATATGTGTTGAAAATCTGTATCAAGTGTGAGAATATGTGTATGTGTGTGTCTGTGTGCATGTGTGTGCGAGTCTGTTTATGTGTGCATATTGTGGGAATATGTGTATGTGTGTGCATGTGTTTGTCTGTGAGTGTGTATATGCGTGGATATTTGTGTGATGGTGTATCAATGCTCTCCTCTGTCTGTGAGTATGTATCTGTGTGTGATGGTATGTGTGTGTGTTTATGTGTCCTGTGCATGTGTATATGAGAGTGTGTGTCTGTGTGTTTGTGGATGTTCATGAATGAGTGTGTGTATCTGTGTTAGTGTGTATGTGTGTCATGGTTGGGGGGCTCTGTGTGTACCTGCATACATTGAGTGTGTGTTTGCAGGCACAAGGTTGTCAAATTGTGAACGTAGTGGTTGGAGCCCACCTTATAGGAGTCAGTTTCTTTATTTCAGCAATGGGTTCCAGGAATCAAATACAGCTCATCAAGCCTGAACAGCAAGCCTTTACACACCGAGACCTGATGATGGCATGACAATCGTTGGATGAATAATTAAGATACACTGTTAATTCAATTAACATTTTATATAAATTAATAGTAGAATTAATGAATGTAATTTGAAGAAAATAAGTTTTAGTCTTTAAACATTGGAAAAATTTAAAGTATACCATTGCATCAATACTTTAACTTCGGAACACTTTTTTGCATTATACCATACATTATGACAAATATTTATTTAAATGATAGAAATAAAAAAATATAAAGTGAGTTACAATAACTTTGAAATATAATTTTTAGAGAAAAATTTTGTCTTTACAATGGACGTGTACATTTCAAACAAAGGGTGTCTGTCTGTGGAGTAATAGTTAATGACAATTCTATTTAGAAAAAAACCTGTAAAACGGCTTTCTGAGGGCAGCAGTGAAAGAGGAAGCAATGATGAGAACCAAAATGGCTTAGAAAAAAATTCCCAAAAACAATCAGAATGAGTTAAAGAAAGTGAAAAGACAATTGGGAAATAAGGGGAGCGCATTCAGAAAATGGAAAGTGGTGTTTTCTGCTATATAAGACACATGTACACAGCGTGGTCTTCAGAGACTCTAAAGAGCAAGGTTCAGGACCACAGAGCCCAGAGGACCAGCAGCATCTGCCACATTCACAATGGTCAGGCCCTGTGCTCTGCTGACATTCCTGGTGGTGATGCACTCCTGGTCAAGCTGCTGTCTGGGATGTGACCTGCCTCAGACTCATCACCTCAGGAACAAAAGAGCCTCCACACTCCTGGCACAAATGAGGAGACTCTCCCCTCTCTCCTGCCTGAAGGACAGAATGGACTTTGAATTCCCTCTGGAGAAGGTGGATGCCCTGCAGATCCAGAAGGCCCAAGCCATCCAGGTCATGGGTGAGCTGATCCAGCAGGTCCTGATCCTCTTCACCTCCAATGAATCATCTGCTGCTTGGGAGACAACCCTCCTAGACACCTTCTGCGATGAGCTACACCAGCTGCTCAATGACCTGCAGGACTGTCTGATGGAGCAGGTGGAGGTGCAGGAAACTTCCTTGAGCCAGGAAGACTCCCTGGTGGCTGTGAGGAACTACTTCCACAGGATCACTGTCTACCTGAAGAAGAAGAAACACAGCCCCTGTGCCTGGGAAGTGGTCAGAGCAGAAGTCAGGAGAGCCCTGTCTTCCTCAGCCAACCTCCTTGCAAGATTGACTGAGGAGAAGAAGTAAGTCCCCAACCCAAGTGGTGAGAACTCTCCTGGGCTACAACACTGCATAAATTATCCTTTAAAGACTCATTTATTTTAACATGAATTCAATCAACTTACCTAGATGTTTCGGCAAAACAGCACAAATTTTATCTATATATAAGGGCATTTGTTTCTGCATCCATTTGGGTATCTCTGTGTATTATGTGTGTATTTATTTTACTATTTATGTAATTTAAGTTATTTAAGTTAAATCTTGTAGTTTTGTATTTTCTTTAATGTAACAAACCATCATATGCAATTAAATTATTTTGAATCCCATTCAATCTTGCTGTATAAAACACTTTTGATTTGTTAATTCTGTAACTTTTCAAATTTTTCTAGTCTTTTTAAGGTGATACTCTAAACCATAAAAATTTTACAAATGGACAGAGTATTGAAAATTGCACTGATACAAGTGTTCACTGCATGGAGTTTAGACAAACCCTAAATCTATGTCCCTAATTCTCCCAATATATAGTATTCTCTGTATGTAAAGCCAGCATACTGCCTGGTAAGAAGCCAGAGAATCTTGCTTCTGTCACATTGTGACTTAGTCTTCTTTGACATATATTTCCCAGAGGAATCCTCCCTCTGACCTCCATGACCTCTGGTACCTTTCATCTACTCTCAACTTCTATGAGTTTAACAGTTTTGGGTTCTAAATATGAGTGCGATCATGTACAGTGATAGAAGCAGATCACAGAAAAGTGATTAGCCTGCCTGAATACCACAGACAAACATACCAAGAAGAAATCGGGAAATCAAACTCATTCATAACAGCCTCATGAAACATCCCTGAAATAAATCCCACCAGGGAAGTGAAACGCCTCTAAAATTAATCCTTTGCAATATCACTATTCCCTCTCAGTTTTCATGGCTTTCTTGTCCTCCTCCTACTCTTCCTCCTCCTCCTTCTCACCCTTCTTCTCTTGGAACTTCCAGTTGTACATGGATACATGGCCATCTCCTGGAGCCTAGGTAGCCTCTCTGAGGGGCCCCAACCTTGAGGACAACTGAATTTCTCTCTCAGAAGCTATCAACTGCCACAGCTCCTCAGCTAGAAGAGAACTTTCCTCCATTTTCCAAGCTGGGATTTTGTCCACCCTGGTCTTGTCCATTAGGTCATACCCACTCTCAGTTCATTAGTGCAACTGCCCTATTGTGTCTGAGAACACTGCTTTGCTGTGGTCATCATCCGCTGCCTCTGGATCTTACAATTCTTCTGCTCCCTCTTCTGCAATGATCCTTGGGGCAGGAAGTCAGCCCTTTATTTTGTGCTCATGGATCAGTTGTGGGTCTCTGTGTTTATTGCCATTGACTGTGAGAGGCTTCTGTGGTAAGGAGTAGTAATCCTGCAGTAACTCTCTCGTAGACATATAGTTGTAATGTGAATTCAGGTATTGTGACACCACAACACTGCTTTTATTCTTTTGTATCTTCATGATTCCATATGTGTTTTAAAAGTGATACTTCTGGGAGAAACATCTTTTTTTTTTTTTTTTTTTGGATTTGGATTATGTGGTGGTTTGAATAGGAAAGGCCTCCATAGACTCATATGTTTGAATACTTGTCCCATGGGGAGTGGCACTATTAGGAGATATGGCTTTGTTGGAGCAGGTGTGGCATTTTTGTAGGAAGTGTGTCACTGTGGAGGTGGGCTTTGAGGTCTTACATGTTCAAGCTTGGTCTAATGTGACAGTTTCCTTTTTCTGCCTGTGGATCAAAATGTAGAACTCTCAGGTCCTTCTTCAGCATCATGTCTGCCTGCATGTTGCCATGTTTACCACAATGACGATAATGGACTTAACCTCTGAAGCGTAAGCCAGCCCCAATTAAATGTTTTTCTTTAAAAGAGTTGCTATGGTCATGGTGTCTCGTCACAGCAATAGAAACCCTAACTTAGACAGGAGCCATTCTCTTTCAAACCACCATAATTCACATCATATGTGTAAAGTAAAAGTATTGAAGTAACAGACTACAAAATTATCAAGAAATATAAATGAATAAGGCTAACATAGTTCATGCTATATTGTATTGTTCAGGTTCACAGGGAAAAAACACAAAACTTCATTATTTATGTGATTCTATTTATACAAAATGATACAAAAACAATAATATGTTCATTCACAAAAAACATTAGTCAGAGACTACTCCTAGGCTCTCTGGGTATGCTACATGTGCTATTGTAGTGTGTGCCTGACCTTGGATGCCCAGGCTGCACGGCCTTGGATGCCCAGGCTGCACAGCCTCATCTGGAGCTGCCCAAGTGCCGGCATCACAAGGCCATACAGCCTCCCGAGAAGCATGATTGAGGCAGCCTGCTGTCAGTAGGGCCTCCCAGATCCCTAGAGCCTAAGCCCCGGGGCCAGAGAGCCGGAAGAGCAGAATGCAGTGTGTGGCCTGGCGACTGGCACATGGCCTGGTGCCCCGGAGCCTCATGCTCGTCTCATTAGGCATGGTCCTGCTCTGGTGCTCAACCTGCTACAGATCCAGCAGAATGCCATGCTCCTCCCTGACAAGGTGATCGCCAACGTCTTCTCCTCTGCCTGGTGGGTGGCCCCATGCAGCCACAGTTGTTAGCCTTCTGTACCCCTATAGTGACGTCACCTGGGAGAACCACATAAGAGCGTGAGCCAGTGTAACATGCTGTACTGCAGTGTTCGTTGGCATCAATCGTGCCAATGCCCAATTGGTTTTCGCCAATAATGTCCAACTGTACTTGATTTTAACAGCCTGTCTTTGGGCCTGTGATGAACGATTGATTGCCCCAGAAGCAGCCTTAGGCTCAGGCTCACCATCGCCTTCCTAGCTACGCTGATCACTCAGTTTCTGGTATATGGTGGTGTCTGCCAGGATACATCCCCAGATTTCCTCTGTATTTGTTCTTGGCTCCCATGCGTATTTTTCTCAGGAGGCATCACAGTGGGAAACACAGGACAGCAGTTATCTATGGGTGATCCAGAAAAGCTCCACAGTGACTGAGCTTCAGAGCATGGTTCAGAGCAGAGGCAGGATGAGGAGACACTGGTGCTGGTGTGATGAAGACCTTTTTTCCTCAATGTCCCATTTAGACTGGGCTGACGATGATAAAAGACTCCTGAAGAAGTGCTCACATGGTCTCCACTAACAAATGGAGGCAAGGGCGACTTACATGAAAGTCTCACCTTGCTCACCCACCCTCATACCTGTCCGCACTGGAACATTCCATCCCAGGCTGAATGTGAGAGTGGGATGGAAGGCTAGCTTCCCAAGTATTATATTTTTTCATCAATCAGAGCAAGTGGCTGTATTCCAAAGCCTTGGATCAAAATGAATGACCAACCTGTGGTTTTGTGTCAGCGCCTAAAGGAGAGAGGTTGATAGTGCTTAACAGACATAAAGAATGTGTAGTAAGAATATTTGTTCAGAATTAAAATAGAGGGTTGTGTAAGGGGGGCGGGGAACAGCAGTGAGTTGAAGGACGGTCACATTCCCATTCCCAGTGCAGCCGCATCTCCAGGTCGCTCGCAGGTGGACTCTCACATGTGGGTCTCATCCGTGTGGGAACTACGCTTTTCATGGCCAGAGGTTTGTAGACAAGCCTACTGAGAGCCAAGGACAGCTCAATGTCGTGACTCCGCACTGTGATGCTGGACTTTTCACCTCCATTTACATGAAGTTTTGTCCAAGATCTGGACTAAGAGTGTCTCTGCTGTTTCAGTGTTAATGAGCCAAAATTGTTTCTGTCACTCCAGAGTGGAGAGGACTTTTCCACAGATGAGTGGAGCTTGCAATCTGTGATCACCTTGTAAAAGGTTGAGTGCACACATCACGTCACTGCATTAAACACGCAGTACCCTGTATGTGTTAATGGCATAGACCACATGGGACCTAATCTGCAAGTATTGGGTCTTCGGCTTCAAGTGCAATGTGTATGAAAACCAATCTGAGTCTTGTATTCTCTTAAATATTTTATTTATTTGTTTGTTTTTTGTTTGTTTGTTTATTTATTTATTTTAATGCATGAGCTCTTCCAGAGAAGGGTTCTCGGGTCATTTCAGAGCCGTGTGGAGGTGAGCTCAAAACACTAGTGTCAGCTGTGACGCTCCCTGGGTCACACCCTCCACTACACCCTAGTCCTCTGGCATACTCCAGTTCTATGAGTTTAGTAATTTTTACTTACAAATTTGCCTTTTTTTGTATTCTGCAATGCAAGTGGGTTTGTTTTGCTTCAATTCTGTGGCACTGACTCGATGAAGCAGAATTTGATCCCCAGGCAGAACAGGAGCTTGGCGCCTGTGTGGACATTTGGTTTGGGGTTCACTCACATGGTGATGTTCATTGGAGTTTTGCTTATCTTGTTTTGAAGTAAATGTCTGGAATAAATTGGTTTTCAAAAACTACTTTGGTTGAGAGAAAATGGGTTGTTCTGAACTTTGGAACAATCTTTGAAATTTCCTGAAAATGAAAACAAATGATTGATCCTTTGAAGGCATTCTTCAGCTAAGATTTAAGTGTCTTATAAAAACCACAAGTGACTAGAAGCAAAGCAAGTGAACTTGGTGATGTACTTGACTGTATCCAGTGAGGTGTTTCCTCTTAAACTGGAAATAAATCTGTTAGAAATAATGTAGCCAGACACTGTGAATCAAACAAAGGATGTACTGGCCAATAGTTTACTATAGGTACACTGAACCAAAGTGATTGAATTTGTAAAAATGGTAATTAGTACCAAACACATTCACTGTCCCAGATAGGAACACCCATTGACGTTCACGTTTATACTAAGTTTGCAGCATTGTGCTCTTTTCCCTTTCTTCAAATTGTTATTAAAGATTCAAAATCAAAAAATAAAGCTTGTCATAAAATATACAGAGGAAAAATTACTGAATATCATTAAGTGCCTACTGAATCATGAAATTACAGAAGTATAATTGGCAATAGGGTGTATAGTTCTATAATTAATGACATGGGTAGAGATATAAATCCAAATTAGGATTCCACACAAGGTAATGAGGACAGGAAATAGATTTTTATTTGCTGCTATTATGTATAGTCTGACAATCCATTTTGTGCCTGAGTAGAGAGGATACAGGTATAAGTCTCCCTGCTTTATCAGTAACATTTACACACAACAATTTTGGAAAGAGCTCAGACAATAGAAACATAGCTCAAAGATAATTTGAAGGATCTTTGCAACCACTCAAAGAAGACAAGACATAAACACAAAAGCAACGCATACCCTAGCCTACAAAGAAAGACCACAAGGAGATGGAACTTGTGGCTGTGTGCACATTTACTAAGTCAACCCATGTAACTTGAGAAAACAAACAAGAAAAGGTGGTGTCAGAATTAATTGTACAGTAAGAACATGAATAGAATGAAAATAAACTTAACAAATAGGAAAAAATATCTACTGCTCATCTAAAAACTAAGATAGACTACAATCTAATGACAATAGGTAGAAAACACAAAGATGGAAACAATGAAGAAAACTGCACAGAAAGGCAAATTTGATTAATAGTGTGCACAATAATCAAAGGAGTATTGCATTCAGAAAAGAAAGATAGAGCATTCCTTAAGTGAAACTATGAGAGACAAAAGAGAGACAGAGAAACAAGATGAACATACTTCAAAGTATATGTAGATTTGGGAAACGTCATATGCACATGTAAGTCATGTGTAAAATGAGAATGGAAAAATTGGATTGACAAAAAAAATGAAAAAAAAATATCCACAGAGATGTAACAAGTGAAGAAATGAAAAACTTAAAAAAAAATGAAACACATAATCAGAAGAACGACAAAATTAAATGTTTATGGACGGCTTCCAGCAAACCTTCATCAGAGACATCACCAGGGGCCAGCAACTGTCACAACAAAGGGCACATGGAGCTTACACCCAGGAGGAGGAGCACAACACCAATGTATTCAGACCATTCAGCTAAAGAGAGTAGGGATCTCAATAAATATATAAGGAGTGAATGAAGGAGAGATACATATAGCCTGAGAAGAGAGAAACAAAACATAAAAAAAATAAAGAGAGGCCAACAACTCAGAGAACTCCATAGATATCCAGAAAAAAAAAAAATTCTCACAACGCACTGAAAAAAGGATATTATAATAATCCAGAAAGGGGAGGGAGCAGAGAGGGTAATGTCCGGGGAGGAGGAATTGAAACTTCTGTTTTGGTTCATGAGGGACAGAGGATCTGAAGAGTACCAGAGACTGGGTCACTTCAAGAAAGCACACAGAGGCAGAGCAAGGGGCTGTCTATCTGAGGACAGGAAATGCCATTGCATTGGGCTGAGTGTGTGGTTCAAGCAAAAGGAGGCAGAGAGCTGCCCAGCGGGAGCGCGATCCTCCTGCTTCAAGTCCCTCTGGGCTGAAGTCAGCGCTGGCTGGTTCGGGAGCACGCGTGGGGCAAGCCCTGACCCGTGCCCTCTTTGGGACCCTCTTCCTTCCCGGGCAGAGCTCTCCTCTTTCCCACCCCTCACTTCCGGGTTCCCCAGGTTCCCAGCTCCTGCGGGAGAGCAGGAAGGCTACCAAGTCCCAAACACACCACTCGCGGGGAGCTTGAGACCAGAGGAAAGCATAACCAAACAAAGTGGGGCTCCCTGGGATTGGAGCCTCCACATTTGGCCCGCAATGAGTCCTCTGTCCAAGCGAGTCCGTGTGGGCTTGGATTCCAGGCCCCCGTGTGCCGAACCCAAAGAACTCAGGCAGGACGAGGCCGGCGGTCGATCGGGCTCCTGTGCGGCGCTCGATTTCGGGCGAATGGACGAGCCTGCTCAGCCAGAGCCCAAACAATGCTGGAGCCTTCAGCCTGCACTATTAAAGTAGAAACCAAAACTCCGTGCCCAATGGGTCTGCAGCCTTGCTTTACGCGCGCGCCCCCTGTCGGCCAGATCCGGAATCGTTACGCTTGGGCATGGTGCCTGGGCTTCCCCTCCTCCTGGGAGTGATGCTGGGCTGCAGCACAGCCTGCTCACTTGACAGGGGTGCATCTTGGAGACTGCACCTGCAGAGCAGGGAAAGCGCCAGGTTGTTAGGGCAGCTGAAAAGCCTGCCGGGCCACCAGTGCCTGCAGGACAGAATGGATTTCAGATGTCCCTGGAAGAAAGGGCGGATCACCCAAGGGAAGCAGAAAGAAGATGCCACCTGTTGCCACTCGGAGATGCTCAGGCAGCTCCTCCAGCTCTTCGGGACAGAGGCCAGCAGAGATGCCTGGGCAGAGAGGCCGCTTGGGCAACTTGTCACTAGTCTGTTGAGTGGCCTGGAAGCGCTGGAGGGGAGAGCAGCAGAGCCAAGCCCGTCCTGTGCGCCTCCTTTGGCCATGGCCATCCGCACCTACTTTTTGGGCATCTCCCGCTATCTCGAGGGAAAGGGATATAGCCCTTGCTCCTGGGAGATCGTCAGAGCGGAAATGCAAGTGGCCCTTTCAACATTCCCAGTGCCTGCAGAGAGAAGCCCCAAGAAGAGAAGAAGGTCCATGGAGGAATCCCCGCTGCTCAGGTGACAGCATGCTCAGGGCCTCAAGTCCTCAAGTCGGAAAACACAGTCGACTCCGGAACCGGATGAAAGGGGTCCGAATGGAAAAGGAGGACACGAGCATCCATTTCTTGGAAGCATCCCGACGAACATCACGCTCTACGAATGGGAGACTTGAAGGGCTGGGTGTGCCATATCACATCTGTTTCCTAATAAAGCTATGATTCCAAATCTTCTCGATCGGTTTCCATTCCTGGTTGGGGTCGGGCACCAGCCACGGGTGGGAAAGATTTTTCCACGTGGCAGCATGGATTGAAGCTGAGCGGGTCCTGGCTTCCTTCTGTTAGCTAGGAACTCAAGACTCTGGAGTCTGGAGGCAGAAGGCTGCCTCCTCTTTGCTCACTGAAAGGGCCCTAGGGAGAGGGATTGCAAAGCCCCTGGATGAATGCTGCCAGCATGGCCCTCGTGCAAGACCTGGGCGTTGCGCGTCTCTGTGCCTTCCAAGACAGGAGACGCCAACTGTGTCCCTGGTGTTGGCAAGATGGGTGGCCATCACTCGAGGAGGAGTAAGGGTCCAGCGATTCACCTGGGGTGGTGCACTGGGACCGGGTGACTAGACCGTCCTAATACTCCAGGAGACACACAAGACTCTGCCCTGTTCGCTCAGCCTGCTTCTGTTCTCACAGGACAGCAGTGCCTTGGGCTTATCAGCCCAAAGCTAGCCACTGGGTGACCAGAGGCAGGAGGAGGCAAGTGTAGGAACACTGAGGAGACCCTTCCTGGTCACCCTCTTTGTGGCCCTGCTGCTTGCCAGCTTGCTCAGACATGTCTCTTGTGCTTTCCCTTCCCTTTATCCTGTGGAGACACACAGGTGCGTCAAATAGCAATATGGGCCTGGTATGGAGAATGAGACTCACAGAAGATGTCAGCTATTGAAGTTCACAGACTCTAGGCGACTTTCAAGAAGCACTGCAGCAGACAGACTCAGGAAGGAATCTAGGCTGTTGAGTGCAGGAGTGTGTGTGTGCCTGTGTGCGTGTGCCTGTGTGTGTGTGTGTGTGTGTGTGTGTGTGTGTGTGTGTGTGTTTGGTGGCTATGAGGCAAGGCCACCCGTAGACAAGCTGACCCAAAGGCCCCAGGAGGTGGGGAGGCCTGATCATGTAAGTCCTTGCAGGGCACCACAGTGACCCAGACACCACACTGGCCGGCCAGGCAGCCCTGCCTTCTTCACAGACTCCTTCTCTCTAAAGCCAGGGCTGGGGTGCTTGGAGTCTGCCCGGTGCACTTGCAAGGTTCCTGCCACACTCCTCGGGCTCTCCTCAGGGTACCGAGTTCTGGGTTCTGCTGCTGATGCCCACTAAGAGCCACCGAGAAGTGAAGGCTGTCTTCTGGTCTCCTATCCTCTGTCCCCAGCTGCCTTCTCCACTGCCAGGGCACATTCACCTCCCAGCCTCCCCTTACTGATCCATTCCCCACAAGAAGCAGAATTCCCAGACAGGACACTGGGCTCAAGACTGAGTTGCTAACACATCCCTGGGAAGTCTGCTCACAGGACTTTCCTAGGAGCCCCTCGTGAGGGGTCTTGTAGAGCCTGGCCTTCCTCTTGTCCAAAGGTCCCATTCTAGGCCATCCCAAGAGAAGAGAGCCATGCCTCATGCAGACCCAGGTCTTCCCTGGCCAAAATGATCATCTGATGACTGAGAACCCACTGAGAAGCCCAAGAGCTCAGGTGCCCCACAGGCCACCCCTGTCCCACTGGAAGGAGCACCCCGGGCTATTGAAAAATGGAGGCATCCCCACAAGAAGCTCAGACTACACCAAGCAGCACAGCCAGATAGAGGCAGCACATGAGCTGTGAGCACTGTGGCTCCCGGCCTGGGCCTTTTCCTGGAGAGGCAGCCTGGTGCAAGAGATGCTGTGGATACCCAGCAGGTGGCTTCTGGAACTTCCCAGTGCCTGTGGTCCCCCAGTACTTCATTCAACTTCCAAGGTGGTGTCAGTTCCCGGGTTGCACGTCCCTTTCCCATTCCTGTTCGCTGTTTGGAGTTTTTGGGAGTTGAGAGACATTGGTGCTTTCCCCACTCTCAATCTTCCTGAAAACCACCTGTGCAGGTGCTGCTGTTGTGCCTGAGGTCAGCTTCTTGGGATCAGAGTGTCCTTGGATCTGCCCGGGAGTCATGAAGTTGCCTGGGGAAGAGGAGAAGGCAGCTGAGCTGAGCGGGGCTGACTGACTCCTGGGGTCCCATGTCCTTGTGAGTGAAGAAGGGTCAGCGGCAGAGGGACAGAGGACCTCCCTCTGGGACCACTGCTGCTGGGGTGAAGAAGGGCAAAGGAGGCCCTGGGAACTCCTGAAAGCCTGCTGGGCAAACAGTTGTTTCAGGTTGCCCTGCACTGTTTCCCACAAAACTCCATCAGAGTCACCAGGCTCCACCCACTGACACAGCAGAGAAGCTCTTGGAGCCTCAGGCCTGCAAGAGGAGCCCAATGCCAATGCTTTAGGACCATTCAGCTAAAGACAGGAGAGATCTGACTAAACGTTTCAAGAGAGAATGAGGGAGAGGTCCATATAGCCAGGAACGATAGAAAAATATATAAAATAAAATAAAATAAAATAAAATAAAATAAAATAAAATAAAATAAAATAAAATAAAATAAAATAAATAGAGAACCCGACAATCCCTAGTACTCCCTAGACACCCAGTGAAAGAATTTCTGCAAGCAGGCTGAGAAGAAGAGGACATCATCATAATCCGGGTGGGGGAGGTCCGGGCCGGGGCGGGGCGGCTGGAGTCACTAGGAGGGGTGTTCAAACTTGTGTTTCCGTTCCAGAGGGTCAGTGGATCTGAGGAGTACCAGAGATTTGTCACTTCAAGAAAGCACACTGGGGCAGAGCAAGGGGCTGTCTATCTGAGGACAGGAAATGCCATTGCATTGGGCTGAGTGTGTGGTTCAAGCAAAAGGAGGCAGAGAGCTGCCCAGAGGGAGCGCGATCCTCCTGCTTCAAGTCCCTCTGGGCTGAAGTCAGCGCTGGCTGGTTCGGGAGCACGCGTGGGGCAAGCCCTGACCCGTGCCCTCTTTGGGACCCTCTTCCTTCCCGGGCAGAGCTCTCCTCTTTCCCACCCCTCACTTCCGGGTTCCCCAGGTTCCCAGCTCCTGCGGGAGAGCAGGAAGGCTACCAAGTCCCAAACACACCACTCGCGGGGAGCTTGAGACCAGAGGAAAGCATAACCAAACAAAGTGGGGCTCCCTGGGATTGGAGCCTCCACATTTGGCCCGCAATAAGTCCTCTGTCCAAGCGAGATCGTGTGGGCTTAGATTCCAGGCGCCCGTGGGCCGAACCCAAAGAGCTCAGGCAGGACGAGGCCGGCGGTCGATCGGGCTCCTGTGCGGTGCTCGATTTCGGGCGAATGGACGAGCCCGCTCAGCCAGAGCCCAAACAATGCTGGAGCCTTCAGCCTGCACTATTAAAGTAGAAACCAAAACTCCGTGCCCAATGGGTCTGCAGCCTTGCTTTACGCGCGCGCCCCCTGTCGGCCAGATCCGGAATCGTTACGCTTGGGCATGGTGCCTGGGCTTCCCCTCCTCCTGGGAGTGATGCTGGGCTGCAGCACAGCCTGCTCACTTGACAGGGGTGCATCTTGGAGACTGCACCTGCAGAGCAGGGAAAGCGCCAGGTTGTTAGGGCAGCTGAAAAGCCTGCCGGGCCACCAGTGCCTGCAGGACAGAATGGATTTCAGATGTCCCTGGAAGAAAGGGCGGATCACCCAAGGGAAGCAGAAAGAAGATGCCACCTGTTGCCACTCGGAGATGCTCAGGCAGCTCCTCCAGCTCTTCGGGACAGAGGCCAGCAGAGATGCCTGGGCAGAGAGGCCGCTTGGGCAACTTGTCACTAGTCTGTTGAGTGGCCTGGAAGCGCTGGAGGGGAGAGCAGCAGAGCCAAGCCCGTCCTGTGCGCCTCCTTTGGCCATGGCCATCCGCACCTACTTTTTGGGCATCTCTCGCTATCTCGAGGGAAAGGGATATAGCCCTTGCTCCTGGGAGATCGTCAGAGCGGAAATGCAAGTGGCCCTTTCAACATTCCCAGTGCCTGCAGAGAGAAGCCCCAAGAAGAGAAGAAGGTCCATGGAGGAATCCCCGCTGCTCAGGTGACAGCATGCTCAGGGCCTCAAGTCCTCAAGTCGGAAAACACAGTCGACTCCGGAACCGGATGAAAGGGGTCCGAATGGAAAAGGAGGACACGAGCATCCATTTCTTGGAAGCATCCCGACGAACATCACGCTCTACGAATGGGAGACTTGAAGGGCTGGGTGTGCCATATCACATCTGTTTCCTAATAAAGCTATGATTCCAAATCTTCTCGATCGGTTTCCATTCCTGGTTGGGGTCGGGCACCAGCCACGGGTGGGAAAGATTTTTCCACGTGGCAGCATGGATTGAAGCTGAGCGGGTCCTGGCTTCCTTCTGTTAGCTAGGAACTCAAGACTCTGGAGTCTGGAGGCAGAAGGCTGCCTCCTCTTTGCTCACTGAAAGGGCCCTAGGGAGAGGGATTGCAAAGCCCCTGGATGAATGCTGCCAGCATGGCCCTCGTGCAAGACCTGGGCGTTGCGCGTCTCTGTGCCTTCCAAGACAGGAGACGCCAACTGTGTCCCTGGTGTTGGCAAGATGGGTGGCCATCACTCGAGGAGGAGTAAGGGTCCAGCGATTCACCTGGGGTGGTGCACTGGGACCGGGTGACTAGACCGTCCTAATACTCCAGGAGACACACAAGACTCTGCCCTGTTCGCTCAGCCTGCTTCTGTTCTCACAGGACAGCAGTGCCTTGGGCTTATCAGCCCAAAGCTAGCCACTGGGTGACCAGAGGCAGGAGGAGGCAAGTGTAGGAACACTGAGGAGACCCTTCCTGGTCACCCTCTTTGTGGCCCTGCTGCTTGCCAGCTTGCTCAGACATGTCTCTTGTGCTTTCCCTTCCCTTTATCCTGTGGAGACACACAGGTGCGTCAAATAGCAATATGGGCCTGGTATGGAGAATGAGACTCACAGAAGATGTCAGCTATTGAAGTTCACAGACTCTAGGCGACTTTCAAGAAGCACTGCAGCAGACAGACTCAGGAAGGAATCTAGGCTGTTATGTGCAGGAGTGTGTGTGTGCCTGTGTGCGTGTGCCTGTGTGTGTGTGTGTGTGTGTGTGTGTGTGTGTGTGTGTGTGTGTGTGTTTGGTGGCTATGAGGCAAGGCCACCCATAGACAAGCTGACCCAAAGGCCCCAGGAGGTGGGGAGGCCTGATCATGTAAGTCCTTGCAGGGCACCACAGTGACCCAGACACCACACTGGCCGGCCAGGCAGCCCTGCCTTCTTCACAGACTCCTTCTCTCTAAAGCCAGGGCTGGGGTGCTTGGAGTCTGCCCGGTGCACTTGCAAGGTTCCTGCCACACTCCTCGGGCTCTCCTCAGGGTACCGAGTTCTGGGTTCTGCTGCTGATGCCCACTAAGAGCCACCGAGAAGTGAAGGCTGACTTCTGGTCTCCTATCCTCTGTCCCCAGCTGCCTTCTCCACTGCCAGGGCACATTCACATCCCAGCCTCCCCTTACTGATCCATTCCCCACAAGAAGCAGAATTCCCAGACAGGACACTGGGCTCAAGACTGAGTTGCAAACACATCCCTGGGAAGTCTGCTCACAGGACTTTCCTAGGAGCCCCTCGTGAGGGGTCTTGTAGAGCCTGGCCTTCCTCTTGTCCAAAGGTCCCATTCTAGGCCATCCCAAGAGAAGAGAGCCATGCCTCATGCAGACCCAGGTCTTCCCTGGCCAAAATGATCATCTGATGACTGAGAACCCACTGAGAAGCCCAAGAGCTCAGGTGCCCCACAGGCCACCCCTGTCCCACTGGAAGGAGCACCCCGGGCTATTGAAAAATGGAGGCATCCCCACAAGAAGCTCAGACTACACCAAGCAGCACAGCCAGATAGAGGCAGCACATGAGCTGTGAGCACTGTGGCTCCCGGCCTGGGCCTTTTCCTGGAGAGGCAGCCTGGTGCAAGAGATGCTGTGGATACCCAGCAGGTGGCTTCTGGAACTTCCCAGTGCCTGTGGTCCCCCAGTACTTCATTCAACTTCCAAGGTGGTGTCAGTTCCCGGGTTGCACGTCCCTTTCCCATTCCTGTTCGCTGTTTGGAGTTTTTGGGAGTTGAGAGACATTGGTGCTTTCCCCACTCTCAATCTTCCTGAAAACCACCTGTGCAGGTGCTGCTGTTGTGCCTGAGGTCAGCTTCTTGGGATCAGAGTGTCCTCGGGTCTGCCCGGGAGTCATGAAGTTGCCTGGGGAAGAGGAGAAGGCAGCTGAGCTGAGCGGGGCTGACTGACTCCTGGGGTCCCATGTCCTTGTGAGTGAAGAAGGGTCAGCGGCAGAGGGACAGAGGACCTCCCTCTGGGACCACTGCTGCTGGGGTGAAGAAGGGCAAAGGAGGCCCTGGGAACTCCTGAAAGCCTGCTGGGCAAACAGTTGTTTCAGGTTGCCCTGCATTGTTTCCCACAAAACTCCATCAGAGTCACCAGGCTCCACCCACTGACACAGCAGAGAAGCTCTTGGAGCCTCAGGCCTGCAAGAGGAGCCCAATGCCAATGCTTTAGGACCATTCAGCTAAAGACAGGAGAGATCTGACTAAACGTTTCAAGAGAGAATGAGGGAGAGGTCCATATAGCCAGGAACGATAGAAAAATATATAAAATAAAATAAAATAAAATAAAATAAAATAAAATAAAATAAATAGAGAACCCGACAATCCCTAGTACTCCCTAGACACCCAGTGAAAGAATTTCTGCAAGCAGGCTGAGAAGAAGAGGACATCATCATAATCCGGGTGGGGGAGGTCCGGGCCGGGGCGGGGCGGCTGGAGTCACTAGGAGGGGTGTTCAAACTTGTGTTTCCGTTCCAGAGGGTCAGTGGATCTGAGGAGTACCAGAGATTTGTCACTTCAAGAAAGCACACTGGGGCAGAGCAAGGGGCTGTCTATCTGAGGACAGGAAATGCCATTGCATTGGGCTGAGTGTGTGGTTCAAGCAAAAGGAGGCAGAGAGCTGCCCAGAGGGAGCGCGATCCTCCTGCTTCAAGTCCCTCTGGGCTGAAGTCAGCGCTGGCTGGTTCGGGAGCACGCGTGGGGCAAGCCCTGACCCGTGCCCTCTTTGGGACCCTCTTCCTTCCCGGGCAGAGCTCTCCTCTTTCCCACCCCTCACTTCCGGGTTCCCCAGGTTCCCAGCTCCTGCGGGAGAGCAGGAAGGCTACCAAGTCCCAAACACACCACTCGCGGGGAGCTTGAGACCAGAGGAAAGCATAACCAAACAAAGTGGGGCTCCCTGGGATTGGAGCCTCCACATTTGGCCCGCAATGAGTCCTCTGTCCAAGCGAGATCGTGTGGGCTTAGATTCCAGGCGCCCGTGGGCCGAACCCAAAGAGCTCAGGCAGGACGAGGCCGGCGGTCGATCGGGCTCCTGTGCGGCGCTCGATTTCGGGCGAATGGACGAGCCCGCTCAGCCAGAGCCCAAACAATGCTGGAGCCTTCAGCCTGCACTATTAAAGTAGAAACCAAAACTCCGTGCCCAATGGGTCTGCAGCCTTGCTTTACGCGCGCGCCCCCTGTCGGCCAGATCCGGAATCGTTACGCTTGGGCATGGTGCCTGGGCTTCCCCTCCTCCTGGGAGTGATGCTGGGCTGCAGCACAGCCTGCTCACTTGACAGGGGTGCATCTTGGAGACTGCACCTGCAGAGCAGGGAAAGCGCCAGGTTGTTAGGGCAGCTGAAAAGCCTGCCGGGCCACCAGTGCCTGCAGGACAGAATGGATTTCAGATGTCCCTGGAAGAAAGGGCGGATCACCCAAGGGAAGCAGAAAGAAGATGCCACCTGTTGCCACTCGGAGATGCTCAGGCAGCTCCTCCAGCTCTTCGGGACAGAGGCCAGCAGAGATGCCTGGGCAGAGAGGCCGCTTGGGCAACTTGTCACTAGTCTGTTGAGTGGCCTGGAAGCGCTGGAGGGGAGAGCAGCAGAGCCAAGCCCGTCCTGTGCGCCTCCTTTGGCCATGGCCATCCGCACCTACTTTTTGGGCATCTCTCGCTATCTCGAGGGAAAGGGATATAGCCCTTGCTCCTGGGAGATCGTCAGAGCGGAAATGCAAGTGGCCCTTTCAACATTCCCAGTGCCTGCAGAGAGAAGCCCCAAGAAGAGAAGAAGGTCCATGGAGGAATCCCCGCTGCTCAGGTGACAGCATGCTCAGGGCCTCAAGTCCTCAAGTCGGAAAACACAGTCGACTCCGGAACCGGATGAAAGGGGTCCGAATGGAAAAGGAGGACACGAGCATCCATTTCTTGGAAGCATCCCGACGAACATCACGCTCTACGAATGGGAGACTTGAAGGGCTGGGTGTGCCATATCACATCTGTTTCCTAATAAAGCTATGATTCCAAATCTTCTCGATCGGTTTCCATTCCTGGTTGGGGTCCGGCACCAGCCACGGGTGGGAAAGATTTTTCCACGTGGCAGCATGGATTGAAGCTGAGCGGGTCCTGGCTTCCTTCTGTTAGCTAGGAACTCAAGACTCTGGAGTCTGGAGGCAGAAGGCTGCCTCCTCTTTGCTCACTGAAAGGGCCCTAGGGAGAGGGATTGCAAAGCCCCTGGATGAATGCTGCCAGCATGGCCCTCGTGCAAGACCTGGGCGTTGCGCGTCTCTGTGCCTTCCAAGACAGGAGACGCCAACTGTGTCCTTGGTGTTGTCAAGATGGGTGGCCATCACTCTAGGAGGAGTAAGGGTCCAGCGATTCACCTGGGGTGGTGCACTGGGACCGGGTGACTAGACCGTCCTAATACTCCAGGAGACACACAAGACTCTGCCCTGTTCGCTCAGCCTGCTTCTGTTCTCACAGGACAGCAGTGCCTTGGGCTTATCAGCCCAAAGCTAGCCACTGGGTGACCAGAGGCAGGAGGAGGCAAGTGTAGGAACACTGAGGAGACCCTTCCTGGTCACCCTCTTTGTGGCCCTGCTGCTTGCCAGCTTGCTCAGACATGTCTCTTGTGCTTTCCCTTCCCTTTATCCTGTGGAGACACACAGGTGCGTCAAATAGCAATATGGGCCTGGTATGGAGAATGAGACTCACAGAAGATGTCAGCTATTGAAGTTCACAGACTCTAGGCGACTTTCAAGAAGCACTGCAGCAGACAGACTCAGGAAGGAATCTAGGCTGTTGAGTGCAGGAGTGTGTGTGTGCCTGTGTGCGTGTGCCTGTGTGTGTGTGTGTGTGTGTGTGTGTGTGTGTGTGTGTGTGTTTGGTGGCTATGAGGCAAGGCCACCCGTAGACAAGCTGACCCAAAGGCCCCAGGAGGTGGGGAGGCCTGATCATGTAAGTCCTTGCAGGGCACCACAGTGACCCAGACACCACACTGGCCGGCCAGGCAGCCCTGCCTTCTTCACAGACTCCTTCTCTCTAAAGCCAGGGCTGGGGTGCTTGGAGTCTGCCCGGTGCACTTGCAAGGTTCCTGCCACACTCCTCGGGCTCTCCTCAGGGTACCGAGTTCTGGGTTCTGCTGCTGATGCCCACTAAGAGCCACCGAGAAGTGAAGGCTGTCTTCTGGTCTCCTATCCTCTGTCCCCAGCTGCCTTCTCCACTGCCAGGGCACATTCACCTCCCAGCCTCCCCTTACTGATCCATTCCCCACAAGAAGCAGAATTCCCAGACAGGACACTGGGCTCAAGACTGAGTTGCAAACACATCCCTGGGAAGTCTGCTCACAGGACTTTCCTAGGAGCCCCTCGTGAGGGGTCTTGTAGAGCCTGGCCTTCCTCTTGTCCAAAGGTCCCATTCTAGGCCATCCCAAGAGAAGAGAGCCATGCCTCATGCAGACCCAGGTCTTCCCTGGCCAAAATGATCATCTGATGACTGAGAACCCACTGAGAAGCCCAAGAGCTCAGGTGCCCCACAGGCCACCCCTGTCCCACTGGAAGGAGCACCCCGGGCTATTGAAAAATGGAGGCATCCCCACAAGAAGCTCAGACTACACCAAGCAGCACAGCCAGATAGAGGCAGCACATGAGCTGTGAGCACTGTGGCTCCCGGCCTGGGCCTTTTCCTGGAGAGGCAGCCTGGTGCAAGAGATGCTGTGGATACCCAGCAGGTGGCTTCTGGAACTTCCCAGTGCCTGTGGTCCCCCAGTACTTCATTCAACTTCCAAGGTGGTGTCAGTTCCCGGGTTGCACGTCCCTTTCCCATTCCTGTTCGCTGTTTGGAGTTTTTGGGAGTTGAGAGACATTGGTGCTTTCCCCACTCTCAATCTTCCTGAAAACCACCTGTGCAGGTGCTGCTGTTGTGCCTGAGGTCAGCTTCTTGGGATCAGAGTGTCCTCGGGTCTGCCCGGGAGTCATGAAGTTGCCTGGGGAAGAGGAGAAGGCAGCTGAGCTGAGCGGGGCTGACTGACTCCTGGGGTCCCATGTCCTTGTGAGTGAAGAAGGGTCAGCGGCAGAGGGACAGAGGACCTCCCTCTGGGACCACTGCTGCTGGGGTGAAGAAGGGCAAAGGAGGCCCTGGGAACTCCTGAAAGCCTGCTGGGCAAACAGTTGTTTCAGGTTGCCCTGCATTGTTTCCCACAAAACTCCATCAGAGTCACCAGGCTCCACCCACTGACACAGCAGAGAAGCTCTTGGAGCCTCAGGCCTGCAAGAGGAGCCCAATGCCAATGCTTTAGGACCATTCAGCTAAAGACAGGAGAGATCTGACTAAACGTTTCAAGAGAGAATGAGGGAGAGGTCCATATAGCCAGGAACGATAGAAAAATATATAAAATAAAATAAAATAAAATAAAATAAAATAAAATAAAATAAAATAAAATAAATAGAGAACCCGACAATCCCTAGTACTCCCTAGACACCCAGTGAAAGAATTTCTGCAAGCAGGCTGAGAAGAAGAGGACATCATCATAATCCGGGTGGGGGAGGTCCGGGCCGGGGCGGGGCGGCTGGAGTCACTAGGAGGGGTGTTCAAACTTGTGTTTCCGTTCCAGAGGGTCAGTGGATCTGAGGAGTACCAGAGATTTGTCACTTCAAGAAAGCACACTGGGGCAGAGCAAGGGGCTGTCTATCTGAGGACAGGAAATGCCATTGCATTGGGCTGAGTGTGTGGTTCAAGCAAAAGGAGGCAGAGAGCTGCCCAGAGGGAGCGCGATCCTCCTGCTTCAAGTCCCTCTGGGCTGAAGTCAGCGCTGGCTGGTTCGGGAGCACGCGTGGGGCAAGCCCTGACCCGTGCCCTCTTTGGGACCCTCTTCCTTCCCGGGCAGAGCTCTCCTCTTTCCCACCCCTCACTTCCGGGTTCCCCAGGTTCCCAGCTCCTGCGGGAGAGCAGGAAGGCTACCAAGTCCCAAACACACCACTCGCGGGGAGCTTGAGACCAGAGGAAAGCATAACCAAACAAAGTGGGGCTCCCTGGGATTGGAGCCTCCACATTTGGCCCGCAATGAGTCCTCTGTCCAAGCGAGATCGTGTGGGCTTAGATTCCAGGCGCCCGTGGGCCGAACCCAAAGAGCTCAGGCAGGACGAGGCCGGCGGTCGATCGGGCTCCTGTGCGGCGCTCGATTTCGGGCGAATGGACGAGCCCGCTCAGCCAGAGCCCAAACAATGCTGGAGCCTTCAGCCTGCACTATTAAAGTAGAAACCAAAACTCCGTGCCCAATGGGTCTGCAGCCTTGCTTTACGCGCGCGCCCCCTGTCGGCCAGATCCGGAATCGTTACGCTTGGGCATGGTGCCTGGGCTTCCCCTCCTCCTGGGAGTGATGCTGGGCTGCAGCACAGCCTGCTCACTTGACAGGGGTGCATCTTGGAGACTGCACCTGCAGAGCAGGGAAAGCGCCAGGTTGTTAGGGCAGCTGAAAAGCCTGCCGGGCCACCAGTGCCTGCAGGACAGAATGGATTTCAGATGTCCCTGGAAGAAAGGGCGGATCACCCAAGGGAAGCAGAAAGAAGATGCCACCTGTTGCCACTCGGAGATGCTCAGGCAGCTCCTCCAGCTCTTCGGGACAGAGGCCAGCAGAGATGCCTGGGCAGAGAGGCCGCTTGGGCAACTTGTCACTAGTCTGTTGAGTGGCCTGGAAGCGCTGGAGGGGAGAGCAGCAGAGCCAAGCCCGTCCTGTGTGCCTCCTTTGGCCATGGCCATCCGCACCTACTTTTTGGGCATCTCTCGCTATCTCGAGGGAAAGGGATATAGCCCTTGCTCCTGGGAGATCGTCAGAGCGGAAATGCAAGTGGCCCTTTCAACATTCCCAGTGCCTGCAGAGAGAAGCCCCAAGAAGAGAAGAAGGTCCATGGAGGAATCCCCGCTGCTCAGGTGACAGCATGCTCAGGGCCTCAAGTCCTCAAGTCGGAAAACACAGTCGACTCCGGAACCGGATGAAAGGGGTCCGAATGGAAAAGGAGGACACGAGCATCCATTTCTTGGAAGCATCCCGACGAACATCACGCTCTACGAATGGGAGACTTGAAGGGCTGGGTGTGCCATATCACATCTGTTTCCTAATAAAGCTATGATTCCAAATCTTCTCGATCGGTTTCCATTCCTGGTTGGGGTCCGGCACCAGCCACGGGTGGGAAAGATTTTTCCACGTGGCAGCATGGATTGAAGCTGAGCGGGTCCTGGCTTCCTTCTGTTAGCTAGGAACTCAAGACTCTGGAGTCTGGAGGCAGAAGGCTGCCTCCTCTTTGCTCACTGAAAGGGCCCTAGGGAGAGGGATTGCAAAGCCCCTGGATGAATGCTGCCAGCATGGCCCTCGTGCAAGACCTGGGCGTTGCGCGTCTCTGTGCCTTCCAAGACAGGAGACGCCAACTGTGTCCTTGGTGTTGTCAAGATGGGTGGCCATCACTCTAGGAGGAGTAAGGGTCCAGCGATTCACCTGGGGTGGTGCACTGGGACCGGGTGACTAGACCGTCCTAATACTCCAGGAGACACACAAGACTCTGCCCTGTTCGCTCAGCCTGCTTCTGTTCTCACAGGACAGCAGTGCCTTGGGCTTATCAGCCCAAAGCTAGCCACTGGGTGACCAGAGGCAGGAGGAGGCAAGTGTAGGAACACTGAGGAGACCCTTCCTGGTCACCCTCTTTGTGGCCCTGCTGCTTGCCAGCTTGCTCAGACATGTCTCTTGTGCTTTCCCTTCCCTTTATCCTGTGGAGACACACAGGTGCGTCAAATAGCAATATGGGCCTGGTATGGAGAATGAGACTCACAGAAGATGTCAGCTATTGAAGTTCACAGACTCTAGGCGACTTTCAAGAAGCACTGCAGCAGACAGACTCAGGAAGGAATCTAGGCTGTTATGTGCAGGAGTGTGTGTGTGCCTGTGTGCGTGTGCCTGTGTGTGTGTGTGTGTGTGTGTGTGTGTGTGTGTGTGTGTGTGTGTTTGGTGGCTATGAGGCAAGGCCACCCGTAGACAAGCTGACCCAAAGGCCCCAGGAGGTGGGGAGGCCTGATCATGTAAGTCCTTGCAGGGCACCACAGTGACCCAGACACCACACTGGCCGGCCAGGCAGCCCTGCCTTCTTCACAGACTCCTTCTCTCTAAAGCCAGGGCTGGGGTGCTTGGAGTCTGCCCGGTGCACTTGCAAGGTTCCTGCCACACTCCTCGGGCTCTCCTCAGGGTACCGAGTTCTGGGTTCTGCTGCTGATGCCCACTAAGAGCCACCGAGAAGTGAAGGCTGACTTCTGGTCTCCTATCCTCTGTCCCCAGCTGCCTTCTCCACTGCCAGGGCACATTCACCTCCCAGCCTCCCCTTACTGATCCATTCCCCACAAGAAGCAGAATTCCCAGACAGGACACTGGGCTCAAGACTGAGTTGCAAACACATCCCTGGGAAGTCTGCTCACAGGACTTTCCTAGGAGCCCCTCGTGAGGGGTCTTGTAGAGCCTGGCCTTCCTCTTGTCCAAAGGTCCCATTCTAGGCCATCCCAAGAGAAGAGAGCCATGCCTCATGCAGACCCAGGTCTTCCCTGGCCAAAATGATCATCTGATGACTGAGAACCCACTGAGAAGCCCAAGAGCTCAGGTGCCCCACAGGCCACCCCTGTCCCACTGGAAGGAGCACCCCGGGCTATTGAAAAATGGAGGCATCCCCACAAGAAGCTCAGACTACACCAAGCAGCACAGCCAGATAGAGGCAGCACATGAGCTGTGAGCACTGTGGCTCCCGGCCTGGGCCTTTTCCTGGAGAGGCAGCCTGGTGCAAGAGATGCTGTGGATACCCAGCAGGTGGCTTCTGGAACTTCCCAGTGCCTGTGGTCCCCCAGCACTTCATTCAACTTCCAAGGTGGTGTCAGTTCCCGGGTTGCACGTCCCTTTCCCATTCCTGTTCGCTGTTTGGAGTTTTTGGGAGTTGAGAGTCATTGGTGCTTTCCCCACTCTCAATCTTCCTGAAAACCACCTGTGCAGGTGCTGCTGTTGTGCCTGAGGTCAGCTTCTTGGGATCAGAGTGTCCTTGGATCTGCCCAGGAGTCATGAAGTTGCCTGGGGAAGAGGAGAAGGCAGCTGAGCTGAGCGGGGCTGACTGACTCCTGGGGTCCCATGTCCTTGTGAGTGAAGAAGGGTCAGCGGCAGAGGGACAGAGGACCTCCCTCTGGGACCACTGCTGCTGGGGTGAAGAAGGGCAAAGGAGGCCCTGGGAACTCCTGAAAGCCTGCTGGGCAAACAGTTGTTTCAGGTTGCCCTGCACTGTTTCCCACAAAACTCCATCAGAGTCACCAGGCTCCACCCACTGACACAGCAGAGAAGCTCTTGGAGCCTCAGGCCTGCAAGAGGAGCCCAATGCCAATGCTTTAGGACCATTCAGCTAAAGACAGGAGAGATCTGACTAAACGTTTCAAGAGAGAATGAGGGAGAGGTCCATATAGCCAGGAACGATAGAAAAATATATAAAATAAAATAAAATAAAATAAAATAAAATAAAATAAAATAAAATAAATAGAGAACCCGACAATCCCTAGTACTCCCTAGACACCCAGTGAAAGAATTTCTGCAAGCAGGCTGAGAAGAAGAGGACATCATCATAATCCGGGTGGGGGAGGTCCGGGCCGGGGCGGGGCGGCTGGAGTCACTAGGAGGGGTGTTCAAACTTGTGTTTCCGTTCCAGAGGGTCAGTGGATCTGAGGAGTACCAGAGATTTGTCACTTCAAGAAAGCACACTGGGGCAGAGCAAGGGGCTGTCTATCTGAGGACAGGAAATGCCATTGCATTGGGCTGAGTGTGTGGTTCAAGCAAAAGGAGGCAGAGAGCTGCCCAGAGGGAGCGCGATCCTCCTGCTTCAAGTCCCTCTGGGCTGAAGTCAGCGCTGGCTGGTTCGGGAGCACGCGTGGGGCAAGCCCTGACCCGTGCCCTCTTTGGGACCCTCTTCCTTCCCGGGCAGAGCTCTCCTCTTTCCCACCCCTCACTTCCGGGTTCCCCAGGTTCCCAGCTCCTGCGGGAGAGCAGGAAGGCTACCAAGTCCCAAACACACCACTCGCGGGGAGCTTGAGACCAGAGGAAAGCATAACCAAACAAAGTGGGGCTCCCTGGGATTGGAGCCTCCACATTTGGCCCGCAATGAGTCCTCTGTCCAAGCGAGATCGTGTGGGCTTAGATTCCAGGCGCCCGTGGGCCGAACCCAAAGAGCTCAGGCAGGACGAGGCCGGCGGTCGATCGGGCTCCTGTGCGGCGCTCGATTTCGGGCGAATGGACGAGCCCGCTCAGCCAGAGCCCAAACAATGCTGGAGCCTTCAGCCTGCACTATTAAAGTAGAAACCAAAACTCCGTGCCCAATGGGTCTGCAGCCTTGCTTTACGCGCGCGCCCCCTGTCGGCCAGATCCGGAATCGTTACGCTTGGGCATGGTGCCTGGGCTTCCCCTCCTCCTGGGAGTGATGCTGGGCTGCAGCACAGCCTGCTCACTTGACAGGGGTGCATCTTGGAGACTGCACCTGCAGAGCAGGGAAAGCGCCAGGTTGTTAGGGCAGCTGAAAAGCCTGCCGGGCCACCAGTGCCTGCAGGACAGAATGGATTTCAGATGTCCCTGGAAGAAAGGGCGGATCACCCAAGGGAAGCAGAAAGAAGATGCCACCTGTTGCCACTCGGAGATGCTCAGGCAGCTCCTCCAGCTCTTCGGGACAGAGGCCAGCAGAGATGCCTGGGCAGAGAGGCCGCTTGGGCAACTTGTCACTAGTCTGTTGAGTGGCCTGGAAGCGCTGGAGGGGAGAGCAGCAGAGCCAAGCCCGTCCTGTGCGCCTCCTTTGGCCATGGCCATCCGCACCTACTTTTTGGGCATCTCTCGCTATCTCGAGGGAAAGGGATATAGCCCTTGCTCCTGGGAGATCGTCAGAGCGGAAATGCAAGTGGCCCTTTCAACATTCCCAGTGCCTGCAGAGAGAAGCCCCAAGAAGAGAAGAAGGTCCATGGAGGAATCCCCGCTGCTCAGGTGACAGCATGCTCAGGGCCTCAAGTCCTCAAGTCGGAAAACACAGTCGACTCCGGAACCGGATGAAAGGGGTCCGAATGGAAAAGGAGGACACGAGCATCCATTTCTTGGAAGCATCCCGACGAACATCACGCTCTACGAATGGGAGACTTGAAGGGCTGGGTGTGCCATATCACATCTGTTTCCTAATAAAGCTATGATTCCAAATCTTCTCGATCGGTTTCCATTCCTGGTTGGGGTCCGGCACCAGCCACGGGTGGGAAAGATTTTTCCACGTGGCAGCATGGATTGAAGCTGAGCGGGTCCTGGCTTCCTTCTGTTAGCTAGGAACTCAAGACTCTGGAGTCTGGAGGCAGAAGGCTGCCTCCTCTTTGCTCACTGAAAGGGCCCTAGGGAGAGGGATTGCAAAGCCCCTGGATGAATGCTGCCAGCATGGCCCTCGTGCAAGACCTGGGCGTTGCGCGTCTCTGTGCCTTCCAAGACAGGAGACGCCAACTGTGTCCTTGGTGTTGTCAAGATGGGTGGCCATCACTCTAGGAGGAGTAAGGGTCCAGCGATTCACCTGGGGTGGTGCACTGGGACCGGGTGACTAGACCGTCCTAATACTCCAGGAGACACACAAGACTCTGCCCTGTTCGCTCAGCCTGCTTCTGTTCTCACAGGACAGCAGTGCCTTGGGCTTATCAGCCCAAAGCTAGCCAATGGGTGACCAGAGGCAGGAGGAGGCAAGTGTAGGAACACTGAGGAGACCCTTTCTGGTCACCCTCTTTGTGGCCCTGCTGCTTGCCAGCTTGCTCAGACATGTCTCTTGTGCTTTCCCTTCCCTTTATCCTGTGGAGACACACAGGTGCGTCAAATAGCAATATGGGCCTGGTATGGAGAATGAGACTCACAGAAGATGTCAGCTATTGAAGTTCACAGACTCTAGGCGACTTTCAAAAAGCACTGCAGCAGACAGACTCAGGAAGGAATCTAGGCTGTTGAGTGCAGGAGTGTGTGTGTGCCTGTGTGCGTGTGCCTGTGTGTGTGTGTGTGTGTGTGTGTGTATGTGTGTGTGTTTGGTGGCTATGAGGCAAGGCCACCCGTAGACAAGCTGACCCAAAGGCCCCAGGAGGTGGGGAGGCCTGATCATGTAAGTCCTTGCAGGGCACCACAGTGACCCAGACACCACACTGGCCGGCCAGGCAGCCCTGCCTTCTTCACAGACTCCTTCTCTCTAAAGCCAGGGCTGGGGTGCTTGGAGTCTGCCCGGTGCACTTGCAAGGTTCCTGCCACACTCCTCGGGCTCTCCTCAGGGTACCGAGTTCTGGGTTCTGCTGCTGATGCCCACTAAGAGCCACCGAGAAGTGAAGGCTGTCTTCTGGTCTCCTATCCTCTGTCCCCAGCTGCCTTCTCCACTGCCAGGGCACATTCACCTCCCAGCCTCCCCTTACTGATCCATTCCCCACAAGAAGCAGAATTCCCAGACAGGACACTGGGCTCAAGACTGAGTTGCAAACACATCCCTGGGAAGTCTGCTCACAGGACTTTCCTAGGAGCCCCTCGTGAGGGGTCTTGTAGAGCCTGGCCTTCCTCTTGTCCAAAGGTCCCATTCTAGGCCATCCCAAGAGAAGAGAGCCATGCCTCATGCAGACCCAGGTCTTCCCTGGCCAAAATGATCATCTGATGACTGAGAACCCACTGAGAAGCCCAAGAGCTCAGGTGCCCCACAGGCCACCCCTGTCCCACTGGAAGGAGCACCCCGGGCTATTGAAAAATGGAGGCATCCCCACAAGAAGCTCAGACTACACCAAGCAGCACAGCCAGATAGAGGCAGCACATGAGCTGTGAGCACTGTGGCTCCCGGCCTGGGCCTTTTCCTGGAGAGGCAGCCTGGTGCAAGAGATGCTGTGGATACCCAGCAGGTGGCTTCTGGAACTTCCCAGTGCCTGTGGTCCCCCAGCACTTCATTCAACTTCCAAGGTGGTGTCAGTTCCCGGGTTGCACGTCCCTTTCCCATTCCTGTTCGCTGTTTGGAGTTTTTGGGAGTTGAGAGTCATTGGTGCTTTCCCCACTCTCAATCTTCCTGAAAACCACCTGTGCAGGTGCTGCTGTTGTGCCTGAGGTCAGCTTCTTGGGATCAGAGTGTCCTCGGGTCTGCCCGGGAGTCATGAAGTTGCCTGGGGAAGAGGAGAAGGCAGCTGAGCTGAGCGGGGCTGACTGACTCCTGGGGTCCCATGTCCTTGTGAGTGAAGAAGGGTCAGCGGCAGAGGGACAGAGGACCTCCCTCTGGGACCACTGCTGCTGGGGTGAAGAAGGGCAAAGGAGGCCCTGGGAACTCCTGAAAGCCTGCTGGGCAAACAGTTGTTTCAGGTTGCCCTGCACTGTTTCCCACAAAACTCCATCAGAGTCACCAGGCTCCACCCACTGACACAGCAGAGAAGCTCTTGGAGCCTCAGGCCTGCAAGAGGAGCCCAATGCCAATGCTTTAGGACCATTCAGCTAAAGACAGGAGAGATCTGACTAAACGTTTCAAGAGAGAATGAGGGAGAGGTCCATATAGCCAGGAACGATAGAAAAATATATAAAATAAAATAAAATAAAATAAAATAAAATAAAATAAAATAAAATAAAATAAAATAAAATAAAATAAAATAAAATAAAATAAATAGAGAACCCGACAATCCCTAGTACTCCCTAGACACCCAGTGAAAGAATTTCTGCAAGCAGGCTGAGAAGAAGAGGACATCATCATAATCCGGGTGGGGGAGGTCCGGGCCGGGGCGGGGCGGCTGGAGTCACTAGGAGGGGTGTTCAAACTTGTGTTTCCGTTCCAGAGGGTCAGTGGATCTGAGGAGTACCAGAGATTTGTCACTTCAAGAAAGCACACTGGGGCAGAGCAAGGGGCTGTCTATCTGAGGACAGGAAATGCCATTGCATTGGGCTGAGTGTGTGGTTCAAGCAAAAGGAGGCAGAGAGCTGCCCAGAGGGAGCGCGATCCTCCTGCTTCAAGTCCCTCTGGGCTGAAGTCAGCGCTGGCTGGTTCGGGAGCACGCGTGGGGCAAGCCCTGACCCGTGCCCTCTTTGGGACCCTCTTCCTTCCCGGGCAGAGCTCTCCTCTTTCCCACCCCTCACTTCCGGGTTCCCCAGGTTCCCAGCTCCTGCGGGAGAGCAGGAAGGCTACCAAGTCCCAAACACACCACTCGCGGGGAGCTTGAGACCAGAGGAAAGCATAACCAAACAAAGTGGGGCTCCCTGGGATTGGAGCCTCCACATTTGGCCCGCAATGAGTCCTCTGTCCAAGCGAGATCGTGTGGGCTTAGATTCCAGGCGCCCGTGGGCCGAACCCAAAGAGCTCAGGCAGGACGAGGCCGGCGGTCGATCGGGCTCCTGTGCGGCGCTCGATTTCGGGCGAATGGACGAGCCCGCTCAGCCAGAGCCCAAACCATGCTGGAGCCTTCAGCCTGCACTATTAAAGTAGAAACCAAAACTCCGTGCCCAATGGGTCTGCAGCCTTGCTTTACGCGCGCGCCCCCTGTCGGCCAGATCCGGAATCGTTACGCTTGGGCATGGTGCCTGGGCTTCCCCTCCTCCTGGGAGTGATGCTGGGCTGCAGCACAGCCTGCTCACTTGACAGGGGTGCATCTTGGAGACTGCACCTGCAGAGCAGGGAAAGCGCCAGGTTGTTAGGGCAGCTGAAAAGCCTGCCGGGCCACCAGTGCCTGCAGGACAGAATGGATTTCAGATGTCCCTGGAAGAAAGGGCGGATCACCCAAGGGAAGCAGAAAGAAGATGCCACCTGTTGCCACTCGGAGATGCTCAGGCAGCTCCTCCAGCTCTTCGGGACAGAGGCCAGCAGAGATGCCTGGGCAGAGAGGCCGCTTGGGCAACTTGTCACTAGTCTGTTGAGTGGCCTGGAAGCGCTGGAGGGGAGAGCAGCAGAGCCAAGCCCGTCCTGTGCGCCTCCTTTGGCCATGGCCATCCGCACCTACTTTTTGGGCATCTCTCGCTATCTCGAGGGAAAGGGATATAGCCCTTGCTCCTGGGAGATCGTCAGAGCGGAAATGCAAGTGGCCCTTTCAACATTCCCAGTGCCTGCAGAGAGAAGCCCCAAGAAGAGAAGAAGGTCCATGGAGGAATCCCCGCTGCTCAGGTGACAGCATGCTCAGGGCCTCAAGTCCTCAAGTCGGAAAACACAGTCGACTCCGGAACCGGATGAAAGGGGTCCGAATGGAAAAGGAGGACACGAGCATCCATTTCTTGGAAGCATCCCGACGAACATCACGCTCTACGAATGGGAGACTTGAAGGGCTGGGTGTGCCATATCACATCTGTTTCCTAATAAAGCTATGATTCCAAATCTTCTCGATCGGTTTCCATTCCTGGTTGGGGTCCGGCACCAGCCACGGGTGGGAAAGATTTTTCCACGTGGCAGCATGGATTGAAGCTGAGCGGGTCCTGGCTTCCTTCTGTTAGCTAGGAACTCAAGACTCTGGAGTCTGGAGGCAGAAGGCTGCCTCCTCTTTGCTCACTGAAAGGGCCCTAGGGAGAGGGATTGCAAAGCCCCTGGATGAATGCTGCCAGCATGGCCCTCGTGCAAGACCTGGGCGTTGCGCGTCTCTGTGCCTTCCAAGACAGGAGACGCCAACTGTGTCCTTGGTGTTGTCAAGATGGGTGGCCATCACTCTAGGAGGAGTAAGGGTCCAGCGATTCACCTGGGGTGGTGCACTGGGACCGGGTGACTAGACCGTCCTAATACTCCAGGAGACACACAAGACTCTGCCCTGTTCGCTCAGCCTGCTTCTGTTCTCACAGGACAGCAGTGCCTTGGGCTTATCAGCCCAAAGCTAGCCAATGGGTGACCAGAGGCAGGAGGAGGCAAGTGTAGGAACACTGAGGAGACCCTTCCTGGTCACCCTCTTTGTGGCCCTGCTGCTTGCCAGCTTGCTCAGACATGTCTCTTGTGCTTTCCCTTCCCTTTATCCTGTGGAGACACACAGGTGCGTCAAATAGCAATATGGGCCTGGTATGGAGAATGAGACTCACAGAAGATGTCAGCTATTGAAGTTCACAGACTCTAGGCGACTTTCAAAAAGCACTGCAGCAGACAGACTCAGGAAGGAATCTAGGCTGTTGAGTGCAGGAGTGTGTGTGTGCCTGTGTGCGTGTGCCTGTGTGTGTGTGTGTGTGTGTGTGTGTATGTGTGTGTGTTTGGTGGCTATGAGGCAAGGCCACCCGTAGACAAGCTGACCCAAAGGCCCCAGGAGGTGGGGAGGCCTGATCATGTAAGTCCTTGCAGGGCACCACAGTGACCCAGACACCACACTGGCCGGCCAGGCAGCCCTGCCTTCTTCACAGACTCCTTCTCTCTAAAGCCAGGGCTGGGGTGCTTGGAGTCTGCCCGGTGCACTTGCAAGGTTCCTGCCACACTCCTCGGGCTCTCCTCAGGGTACCGAGTTCTGGGTTCTGCTGCTGATGCCCACTAAGAGCCACCGAGAAGTGAAGGCTGTCTTCTGGTCTCCTATCCTCTGTCCCCAGCTGCCTTCTCCACTGCCAGGGCACATTCACCTCCCAGCCTCCCCTTACTGATCCATTCCCCACAAGAAGCAGAATTCCCAGACAGGACACTGGGCTCAAGACTGAGTTGCAAACACATCCCTGGGAAGTCTGCTCACAGGACTTTCCTAGGAGCCCCTCGTGAGGGGTCTTGTAGAGCCTGGCCTTCCTCTTGTCCAAAGGTCCCATTCTAGGCCATCCCAAGAGAAGAGAGCCATGCCTCATGCAGACCCAGGTCTTCCCTGGCCAAAATGATCATCTGATGACTGAGAACCCACTGAGAAGCCCAAGAGCTCAGGTGCCCCACAGGCCACCCCTGTCCCACTGGAAGGAGCACCCCGGGCTATTGAAAAATGGAGGCATCCCCACAAGAAGCTCAGACTACACCAAGCAGCACAGCCAGATAGAGGCAGCACATGAGCTGTGAGCACTGTGGCTCCCGGCCTGGGCCTTTTCCTGGAGAGGCAGCCTGGTGCAAGAGATGCTGTGGATACCCAGCAGGTGGCTTCTGGAACTTCCCAGTGCCTGTGGTCCCCCAGCACTTCATTCAACTTCCAAGGTGGTGTCAGTTCCCGGGTTGCACGTCCCTTTCCCATTCCTGTTCGCTGTTTGGAGTTTTTGGGAGTTGAGAGTCATTGGTGCTTTCCCCACTCTCAATCTTCCTGAAAACCACCTGTGCAGGTGCTGCTGTTGTGCCTGAGGTCAGCTTCTTGGGATCAGAGTGTCCTCGGGTCTGCCCAGGAGTCATGAAGTTGCCTGGGGAAGAGGAGAAGGCAGCTGAGCTGAGCGGGGCTGACTGACTCCTGGGGTCCCATGTCCTTGTGAGTGAAGAAGGGTCAGCGGCAGAGGGACAGAGGACCTCCCTCTGGGACCACTGCTGCTGGGGTGAAGAAGGGCAAAGGAGGCCCTGGGAACTCCTGAAAGCCTGCTGGGCAAACAGTTGTTTCAGGTTGCCCTGCACTGTTTCCCACAAAACTCCATCAGAGTCACCAGGCTCCACCCACTGACACAGCAGAGAAGCTCTTGGAGCCTCAGGCCTGCAAGAGGAGCCCAATGCCAATGCTTTAGGACCATTCAGCTAAAGACAGGAGAGATCTGACTAAACGTTTCAAGAGAGAATGAGGGAGAGGTCCATATAGCCAGGAACGATAGAAAAATATATAAAATAAAATAAAATAAAATAAAATAAAATAAAATAAAATAAAATAAAATAAAATAAAATAAAATAAAATAAAATAAATAGAGAACCCGACAATCCCTAGTACTCCCTAGACACCCAGTGAAAGAATTTCTGCAAGCAGGCTGAGAAGAAGAGGACATCATCATAATCCGGGTGGGGGAGGTCCGGGCCGGGGCGGGGCGGCTGGAGTCACTAGGAGGGGTGTTCAAACTTGTGTTTCCGTTCCAGAGGGTCAGTGGATCTGAGGAGTACCAGAGATTTGTCACTTCAAGAAAGCACACTGGGGCAGAGCAAGGGGCTGTCTATCTGAGGACAGGAAATGCCATGCATTGGGCTGAGTGTGTGGTTCAAGCAAAAGGAGGCAGAGAGCTGCCCAGAGGGAGCGCGATCCTCCTGCTTCAAGTCCCTCTGGGCTGAAGTCAGCGCTGGCTGGTTCGGGAGCACGCGTGGGGCAAGCCCTGACCCGTGCCCTCTTTGGGACCCTCTTCCTTCCCGGGCAGAGCTCTCCTCTTTCCCACCCCTCACTTCCGGGTTCCCCAGGTTCCCAGCTCCTGCGGGAGAGCAGGAAGGCTACCAAGTCCCAAACACACCACTCGCGGGGAGCTTGAGACCAGAGGAAAGCATAACCAAACAAAGTGGGGCTCCCTGGGATTGGAGCCTCCACATTTGGCCCGCAATGAGTCCTCTGTCCAAGCGAGATCGTGTGGGCTTAGATTCCAGGCGCCCGTGGGCCGAACCCAAAGAGCTCAGGCAGGACGAGGCCGGCGGTCGATCGGGCTCCTGTGCGGCGCTCGATTTCGGGCGAATGGACGAGCCCGCTCAGCCAGAGCCCAAACAATGCTGGAGCCTTCAGCCTGCACTATTAAAGTAGAAACCAAAACTCCGTGCCCAATGGGTCTGCAGCCTTGCTTTACGCGCGCGCCCCCTGTCGGCCAGATCCGGAATCGTTACGCTTGGGCATGGTGCCTGGGCTTCCCCTCCTCCTGGGAGTGATGCTGGGCTGCAGCACAGCCTGCTCACTTGACAGGGGTGCATCTTGGAGACTGCACCTGCAGAGCAGGGAAAGCGCCAGGTTGTTAGGGCAGCTGAAAAGCCTGCCGGGCCACCAGTGCCTGCAGGACAGAATGGATTTCAGATGTCCCTGGAAGAAAGGGCGGATCACCCAAGGGAAGCAGAAAGAAGATGCCACCTGTTGCCACTCGGAGATGCTCAGGCAGCTCCTCCAGCTCTTCGGGACAGAGGCCAGCAGAGATGCCTGGGCAGAGAGGCCGCTTGGGCAACTTGTCACTAGTCTGTTGAGTGGCCTGGAAGCGCTGGAGGGGAGAGCAGCAGAGCCAAGCCCGTCCTGTGCGCCTCCTTTGGCCATGGCCATCCGCACCTACTTTTTGGGCATCTCTCGCTATCTCGAGGGAAAGGGATATAGCCCTTGCTCCTGGGAGATCGTCAGAGCGGAAATGCAAGTGGCCCTTTCAACATTCCCAGTGCCTGCAGAGAGAAGCCCCAAGAAGAGAAGAAGGTCCATGGAGGAATCCCCGCTGCTCAGGTGACAGCATGCTCAGAGCCTCAAGTCCTCAAGTCGGAAAACACAGTCGACTCCGGAACCGGATGAAAGGGGTCCGAATGGAAAAGGAGGACACGAGCATCCATTTCTTGGAAGCATCCCGACGAACATCACGCTCTACGAATGGGAGACTTGAAGGGCTGGGTGTGCCATATCACATCTGTTTCCTAATAAAGCTATGATTCCAAATCTTCTCGATCGGTTTCCATTCCTGGTTGGGGTCCGGCACCAGCCACGGGTGGGAAAGATTTTTCCACGTGGCAGCATGGATTGAAGCTGAGCGGGTCCTGGCTTCCTTCTGTTAGCTAGGAACTCAAGACTCTGGAGTCTGGAGGCAGAAGGCTGCCTCCTCTTTGCTCACTGAAAGGGCCCTAGGGAGAGGGATTGCAAAGCCCCTGGATGAATGCTGCCAGCATGGCCCTCGTGCAAGACCTGGGCGTTGCGCGTCTCTGTGCCTTCCAAGACAGGAGACGCCAACTGTGTCCCTGGTGTTGGCAAGATGGGTGGCCATCACTCGAGGAGGAGTAAGGGTCCAGCGATTCACCTGGGGTGGTGCACTGGGACCGGGTGACTAGACCGTCCTAATACTCCAGGAGACACACAAGACTCTGCCCTGTTCGCTCAGCCTGCTTCTGTTCTCACAGGACAGCAGTGCCTTGGGCTTATCAGCCCAAAGCTAGCCACTGGGTGACCAGAGGCAGGAGGAGGCAAGTGTAGGAACACTGAGGAGACCCTTCCTGGTCACCCTCTTTGTGGCCCTGCTGCTTGCCAGCTTGCTCAGACATGTCTCTTGTGCTTTCCCTTCCCTTTATCCTGTGGAGACACACAGGTGCGTCAAATAGCAATATGGGCCTGGTATGGAGAATGAGACTCACAGAAGATGTCAGCTATTGAAGTTCACAGACTCTAGGCGACTTTCAAGAAGCACTGCAGCAGACAGACTCAGGAAGGGATCTAGGCTGATGAGTGCAGGACTCTGTGTGTGTGTGTGTGTGTGTGTGTGTGTGTGTGTGTGTGCGTGTGTGCGTGTGTGCGTTTGTGTGTTTGTGTGTTTGTGTGTCTGTGTGTTTGTGTGTGTTTGGTGGCTATGAGGCAAGGCCACCCATAGACAAGCTGGCCCAAAGGCCTCAGGAGGTGGGGGAGGCCTGATCATGTAAGTCCTTGCAGGGCACCACAGTGACCCAGACACCACACTGGCCGGCCAGGCAGCCCTGCCTTCTTCATAGACTCCTTCTCTCTAAAGCCAGGGCTGGGATGCTTCGAGTCGGCAAGGTGCAATAGCAAGGTTCCTGCCACACTCCTCGGGCTCTCCTCAGGGTACCGAGTTCTGGGTTCTGCTGCTGATGCCCACTAAGAGCCACCGAGAAGTGAAGGCTGACTTCTGGTCTCCTATCCTCTGTCCCCAGCTGCCTTCTCCACTGCCAGGGCACATTCACCTCCCAGCCTCCCCTTACTGATCCATTCCCCACAAGAAGCAGAATTCCCAGACAGGACACTGGGCTCAAGACTGAGTTGCAAACACATCCCTGGGAAGTCTGCTCACAGGACTTTCCTAGGAGCCCCTCGTGAGGGGTCTTGTAGAGCCTGGCCTTCCTCTTGTCCAAAGGTCCCATTCTAGGCCATCCCAAGAGAAGAGAGCCATGCCTCATGCAGACCCAGGTCTTCCCTGGCCAAAATGATCATCTGATGACTGAGAACCCACTGAGAAGCCCAAGAGCTCAGGTGCCCCACAGGCCACCCCTGTCCCACTGGAAGGAGCACCCCGGGCTATTGAAAAATGGAGGCATCCCCACAAGAAGCTCAGACTACACCAAGCAGCACAGCCAGATAGAGGCAGCACATGAGCTGTGAGCACTGTGGCTCCCGGCCTGGGCCTTTTCCTGGAGAGGCAGCCTGGTGCAAGAGATGCTGTGGATACCCAGCAGGTGGCTTCTGGAACTTCCCAGTGCCTGTGGTCCCCCAGTACTTCATTCAACTTCCAAGGTGGTGTCAGTTCCCGGGTTGCACGTCCCTTTCCCATTCCTGTTCGCTGTTTGGAGTTTTTGGGAGTTGAGAGACATTGGTGCTTTCCCCACTCTCAATCTTCCTGAAAACCACCTGTGCAGGTGCTGCTGTTGTGCCTGAGGTCAGCTTCTTGGGATCAGAGTGTCCTTGGATCTGCCCGGGAGTCATGAAGTTGCCTGGGGAAGAGGAGAAGGCAGCTGAACTGAGCGGGGCTGACTGACTCCTGGGGTCCCATGTCCTTGTGAGTGAAGAAGGGTCAGCGGCAGAGGGACAGAGGACCTCCCTCTGGGACCACTGCTGCTGGGGTGAAGAAGGGCAAAGGAGGCCCTGGGAACTCCTGAAAGCCTGCTGGGCAAACAGTTGTTTCAGGTTGCCCTGCACTGTTTCCCACAAAACTCCATCAGAGTCACCAGGCTCCACCCACTGACACAGCAGAGAAGCTCTTGGAGCCTCAGGCCTGCAAGAGGAGCCCAATGCCAATGCTTTAGGACCATTCAGCTAAAGACAGGAGAGATCTGACTAAACGTTTCAAGAGAGAATGAGGGAGAGGTCCATATAGCCAGGAACGATAGAAAAATATATAAAATAAAATAAAATAAAATAAAATAAAATAAAATAAAATAAAATAAAATAAAATAAAATAAAATAAAATAAAATAAAATAAAATAAATAGAGAAACCGACAATCCCTAGTACTCCCTAGACACCCAGTGAAAGAATTTCTGCAAGCAGGCTGAGAAGAAGAGGACATCATCATAATCCGGGTGGGGGAGGTCCGGGCCGGGGCGGGGCGGCTGGAGTCACTAGGAGGGGTGTTCAAACTTGTGTTTCCGTCCAGAGGGTCAGTGGATCTGAGGAGTGCCAGAGATTTGTCACTTCAAGAAAGCACACTGGGGCAGAGCAAGGGGCTGTCTATCTGAGGACAGGAAATGCCATTGCATTGGGCTGAGTGTGTGGTTCAAGCAAAAGGAGGCAGAGAGCTGCCCAGAGGGAGCGCGATCCTCCTGCTTCAAGTCCCTCTGGGCTGAAGTCAGCGCTGGCTGGTTCGGGAGCACGCGTGGGGCAAGCCCTGACCCGTGCCCTCTTTGGGACCCTCTTCCTTCCCGGGCAGAGCTCTCCTCTTTCCCACCCCTCACTTCCGGGTTCCCCAGGTTCCCAGCTCCTGCGGGAGAGCAGGAAGGCTACCAAGTCCCAAACACACCACTCGCGGGGAGCTTGAGACCAGAGGAAAGCATAACCAAACAAAGTGGGGCTCCCTGGGATTGGAGCCTCCACATTTGGCCCGCAATGAGTCCTCTGTCCAAGCGAGTCCGTGTGGGCTTGGATTCCAGGCCCCCGTGTGCCGAACCCAAAGAACTCAGGCAGGACGAGGCCGGCGGTCGATCGGGCTCCTGTGTGGCGCTCGATTTCGGGCGAATGGACGAGCCTGCTCAGCCAGAGCCCAAACAATGCTGGAGCCTTCAGCCTGCACTATTAAAGTAGAAACCAAAACTCCGTGCCCAATGGGTCTGCAGCCTTGCTTTACGCGCGCGCCCCCTGTCGGCCAGATCCGGAATCGTTACGCTTGGGCATGGTGCCTGGGCTTCCCCTCCTCCTGGGAGTGATGCTGGGCTGCAGCACAGCCTGCTCACTTGACAGGGGTGCATCTTGGAGACTGCACCTGCAGAGCAGGGAAAGCGCCAGGTTGTTAGGGCAGCTGAAAAGCCTGCCGGGCCACCAGTGCCTGCAGGACAGAATGGATTTCAGATGTCCCTGGAAGAAAGGGCGGATCACCCAAGGGAAGCAGAAAGAAGATGCCACCTGTTGCCACTCGGAGATGCTCAGGCAGCTCCTCCAGCTCTTCGGGACAGAGGCCAGCAGAGATGCCTGGGCAGAGAGGCCGCTTGGGCAACTTGTCACTAGTCTGTTGAGTGGCCTGGAAGCGCTGGAGGGGAGAGCAGCAGAGCCAAGCCCGTCCTGTGCGCCTCCTTTGGCCATGGCCATCCGCACCTACTTTTTGGGCATCTCCCGCTATCTCGAGGGAAAGGGATATAGCCCTTGCTCCTGGGAGATCGTCAGAGCGGAAATGCAAGTGGCCCTTTCAACATTCCCAGTGCCTGCAGAGAGAAGCCCCAAGAAGAGAAGAAGGTCCATGGAGGAATCCCCGCTGCTCAGGTGACAGCATGCTCAGGGCCTCAAGTCCTCAAGTCGGAAAACACAGTCGACTCCGGAACCGGATGAAAGGGGTCCGAATGGAAAAGGAGGACACGAGCATCCATTTCTTGGAAGCATCCCGACGAACATCACGCTCTACGAATGGGAGACTTGAAGGGCTGGGTGTGCCATATCACATCTGTTTCCTAATAAAGCTATGATTCCAAATCTTCTCGATCGGTTTCCATTCCTGGTTGGGGTCGGGCACCAGCCACGGGTGGGAAAGATTTTTCCACGTGGCAGCATGGATTGAAGCTGAGCGGGTCCTGGCTTCCTTCTGTTAGCTAGGAACTCAAGACTCTGGAGTCTGGAGGCAGAAGGCTGCCTCCTCTTTGCTCACTGAAAGGGCCCTAGGGAGAGGGATTGCAAAGCCCCTGGATGAATGCTGCCAGCATGGCCCTCGTGCAAGACCTGGGCGTTGCGCGTCTCTGTGCCTTCCAAGACAGGAGACGCCAACTGTGTCCTTGGTGTTGTCAAGATGGGTGGCCATCACTCTAGGAGGAGTAAGGGTCCAGCGATTCACCTGGGGTGGTGCACTGGGACCGGGTGACTAGACCGTCCTAATACTCCAGGAGACACACAAGGACTCTGCCCTGTTCGCTCAGCCTGCTTCTGTTCTCACAGGACAGCAGTGCCTTGGGCTTATCAGCCCAAAGCTAGCCACTGGGTGACCAGAGGCAGGAGGAGGCAAGTGTAGGAACACTGAGGAGACCCTTCCTGGTCACCCTCTTTGTGGCCCTGCTGCTTGCCAGCTTGCTCAGACATGTCTCTTGTGCTTTCCCTTCCCTTTATCCTGTGGAGACACACAGGTGCGTCAAATAGCAATATGGGCCTGGTATGGAGAATGAGACTCACAGAAGATGTCAGCTATTGAAGTTCACAGACTCTAGGCGACTTTCAAGAAGCACTGCAGCAGACAGACTCAGGAAGGGATCTAGGCTGATGAGTGCAGGACTCTGTGTGTGTGTGTGTGTGTGTGTGTGTGTGTGTGTGTGTGTGCGTGTGTGCGTGTGTGCGTTTGTGTGTTTGTGTGTTTGTGTGTCTGTGTGTTTGTGTGTGTTTGGTGGCTATGAGGCAAGGCCACCCATAGACAAGCTGGCCCAAAGGCCTCAGGAGGTGGGGGAGGCCTGATCATGTAAGTCCTTGCAGGGCACCACAGTGACCCAGACACCACACTGGCCGGCCAGGCAGCCCTGCCTTCTTCACAGACTCCTTCTCTCTAAAGCCAGGGCTGGGATGCTTCGAGTCGGCAAGGTGCAATAGCAAGGTTCCTGCCACACTCCTCGGGCTCTCCTCAGGGTACCGAGTTCTGGGTTCTGCTGCTGATGCCCACTAAGAGCCACCGAGAAGTGAAGGCTGTCTTCTGGTCTCCTATCCTCTGTCCCCAGCTGCCTTCTCCACTGCCAGGGCACATTCACCTCCCAGCCTCCCCTTACTGATCCATTCCCCACAAGAAGCAGAATTCCCAGACAGGACACTGGGCTCAAGACTGAGTTGCAAACACATCCCTGGGAAGTCTGCTCACAGGACTTTCCTAGGAGCCCCTCGTGAGGGGTCTTGTAGAGCCTGGCCTTCCTCTTGTCCAAAGGTCCCATTCTAGGCCATCCCAAGAGAAGAGAGCCATGCCTCATGCAGACCCAGGTCTTCCCTGGCCAAAATGATCATCTGATGACTGAGAACCCACTGAGAAGCCCAAGAGCTCAGGTGCCCCACAGGCCACCCCTGTCCCACTGGAAGGAGCACCCCGGGCTATTGAAAAATGGAGGCATCCCCACAAGAAGCTCAGACTACACCAAGCAGCACAGCCAGATAGAGGCAGCACATGAGCTGTGAGCACTGTGGCTCCCGGCCTGGGCCTTTTCCTGGAGAGGCAGCCTGGTGCAAGAGATGCTGTGGATACCCAGCAGGTGGCTTCTGGAACTTCCCAGTGCCTGTGGTCCCCCAGTACTTCATTCAACTTCCAAGGTGGTGTCAGTTCCCGGGTTGCACGTCCCTTTCCCATTCCTGTTCGCTGTTTGGAGTTTTTGGGAGTTGAGAGACATTGGTGCTTTCCCCACTCTCAATCTTCCTGAAAACCACCTGTGCAGGTGCTGCTGTTGTGCCTGAGGTCAGCTTCTTGGGATCAGAGTGTCCTTGGGTCTGCCCGGGAGTCATGAAGTTGCCTGGGGAAGAGGAGAAGGCAGCTGAGCTGAGCGGGGCTGACTGACTCCTGGGGTCCCATGTCCTTGTGAGTGAAGAAGGGTCAGCGGCAGAGGGACAGAGGACCTCCCTCTGGGACCACTGCTGCTGGGGTGAAGAAGGGCAAAGGAGGCCCTGGGAACTCCTGAAAGCCTGCTGGGCAAACAGTTGTTTCAGGTTGCCCTGCACTGTTTCCCACAAAACTCCATCAGAGTCACCAGGCTCCACCCACTGACACAGCAGAGAAGCTCTTGGAGCCTCAGGCCTGCAAGAGGAGCCCAATGCCAATGCTTTAGGACCATTCAGCTAAAGACAGGAGAGATCTGACTAAACGTTTCAAGAGAGAATGAGGGAGAGGTCCATATAGCCAGGAACGATAGAAAAATATATAAAATAAAATAAAATAAAATAAAATAAAATAAAATAAAATAAAATAAAATAAAATAAAATAAAATAAAATAAAATAAAATAAAATAAAATAAAATAAAATAAATAGAGAAACCGACAATCCCTAGTACTCCCTAGACACCCAGTGAAAGAATTTCTGCAAGCAGGCTGAGAAGAAGAGGACATCATCATAATCCGGGTGGGGGAGGTCCGGGCCGGGGCGGGGCGGCTGGAGTCACTAGGAGGGGTGTTCAAACTTGTGTTTCCGTCCAGAGGGTCAGTGGATCTGAGGAGTGCCAGAGATTTGTCACTTCAAGAAAGCACACTGGGGCAGAGCAAGGGGCTGTCTATCTGAGGACAGGAAATGCCATTGCATTGGGCTGAGTGTGTGGTTCAAGCAAAAGGAGGCAGAGAGCTGCCCAGCGGGAGCGCGATCCTCCTGCTTCAAGTCCCTCTGGGCTGAAGTCAGCGCTGGCTGGTTCGGGAGCACGCGTGGGGCAAGCCCTGACCCGTGCCCTCTTTGGGACCCTCTTCCTTCCCGGGCAGAGCTCTCCTCTTTCCCACCCCTCACTTCCGGGTTCCCCAGGTTCCCAGCTCCTGCGGGAGAGCAGGAAGGCTACCAAGTCCCAAACACACCACTCGCGGGGAGCTTGAGACCAGAGGAAAGCATAACCAAACAAAGTGGGGCTCCCTGGGATTGGAGCCTCCACATTTGGCCCGCAATGAGTCCTCTGTCCAAGCGAGTCCGTGTGGGCTTGGATTCCAGGCCCCCGTGTGCCGAACCCAAAGAACTCAGGCAGGACGAGGCCGGCGGTCGATCGGGCTCCTGTGTGGCGCTCGATTTCGGGCGAATGGACGAGCCTGCTCAGCCAGAGCCCAAACAATGCTGGAGCCTTCAGCCTGCACTATTAAAGTAGAAACCAAAACTCCGTGCCCAATGGGTCTGCAGCCTTGCTTTACGCGCGCGCCCCCTGTCGGCCAGATCCGGAATCGTTACGCTTGGGCATGGTGCCTGGGCTTCCCCTCCTCCTGGGAGTGATGCTGGGCTGCAGCACAGCCTGCTCACTTGACAGGGGTGCATCTTGGAGACTGCACCTGCAGAGCAGGGAAAGCGCCAGGTTGTTAGGGCAGCTGAAAAGCCTGCCGGGCCACCAGTGCCTGCAGGACAGAATGGATTTCAGATGTCCCTGGAAGAAAGGGCGGATCACCCAAGGGAAGCAGAAAGAAGATGCCACCTGTTGCCACTCGGAGATGCTCAGGCAGCTCCTCCAGCTCTTCGGGACAGAGGCCAGCAGAGATGCCTGGGCAGAGAGGCCGCTTGGGCAACTTGTCACTAGTCTGTTGAGTGGCCTGGAAGCGCTGGAGGGGAGAGCAGCAGAGCCAAGCCCGTCCTGTGCGCCTCCTTTGGCCATGGCCATCCGCACCTACTTTTTGGGCATCTCCCGCTATCTCGAGGGAAAGGGATATAGCCCTTGCTCCTGGGAGATCGTCAGAGCGGAAATGCAAGTGGCCCTTTCAACATTCCCAGTGCCTGCAGAGAGAAGCCCCAAGAAGAGAAGAAGGTCCATGGAGGAATCCCCGCTGCTCAGGTGACAGCATGCTCAGGGCCTCAAGTCCTCAAGTCGGAAAACACAGTCGACTCCGGAACCGGATGAAAGGGGTCCGAATGGAAAAGGAGGACACGAGCATCCATTTCTTGGAAGCATCCCGACGAACATCACGCTCTACGAATGGGAGACTTGAAGGGCTGGGTGTGCCATATCACATCTGTTTCCTAATAAAGCTATGATTCCAAATCTTCTCGATCGGTTTCCATTCCTGGTTGGGGTCGGGCACCAGCCACGGGTGGGAAAGATTTTTCCACGTGGCAGCATGGATTGAAGCTGAGCGGGTCCTGGCTTCCTTCTGTTAGCTAGGAACTCAAGACTCTGGAGTCTGGAGGCAGAAGGCTGCCTCCTCTTTGCTCACTGAAAGGGCCCTAGGGAGAGGGATTGCAAAGCCCCTGGATGAATGCTGCCAGCATGGCCCTCGTGCAAGACCTGGGCGTTGCGCGTCTCTGTGCCTTCCAAGACAGGAGACGCCAACTGTGTCCCTGGTGTTGGCAAGATGGGTGGCCATCACTCGAGGAGGAGTAAGGGTCCAGCGATTCACCTGGGGTGGTGCACTGGGACCGGGTGACTAGACCGTCCTAATACTCCAGGAGACACACAAGACTCTGCCCTGTTCGCTCAGCCTGCTTCTGTTCTCACAGGACAGCAGTGCCTTGGGCTTATCAGCCCAAAGCTAGCCACTGGGTGACCAGAGGCAGGAGGAGGCAAGTGTAGGAACACTGAGGAGACCCTTCCTGGTCACCCTCTTTGTGGCCCTGCTGCTTGCCAGCTTGCTCAGACATGTCTCTTGTGCTTTCCCTTCCCTTTATCCTGTGGAGACACACAGGTGCGTCAAATAGCAATATGGGCCTGGTATGGAGAATGAGACTCACAGAAGATGTCAGCTATTGAAGTTCACAGACTCTAGGCGACTTTCAAGAAGCACTGCAGCAGACAGACTCAGGAAGGAATCTAGGCTGTTGAGTGCAGGAGTGTGTGTGTGCCTGTGTGCGTGTGCCTGTGTGTGTGTGTGTGTGTGTGTGTGTGTGTGTGTGTGTGTGTGTGTTTGGTGGCTATGAGGCAAGGCCACCCGTAGACAAGCTGACCCAAAGGCCCCAGGAGGTGGGGAGGCCTGATCATGTAAGTCCTTGCAGGGCACCACAGTGACCCAGACACCACACTGGCCGGCCAGGCAGCCCTGCCTTCTTCACAGACTCCTTCTCTCTAAAGCCAGGGCTGGGGTGCTTGGAGTCTGCCCAGTGCACTTGCAAGGTTCCTGCCACACTCCTCGGGCTCTCCTCAGGGTACCGAGTTCTGGGTTCTGCTGCTGATGCCCACTAAGAGCCACCGAGAAGTGAAGGCTGTCTTCTGGTCTCCTATCCTCTGTCCCCAGCTGCCTTCTCCACTGCCAGGGCACATTCACCTCCCAGCCTCCCCTTACTGATCCATTCCCCACAAGAAGCAGAATTCCCAGACAGGACACTGGGCTCAAGACTGAGTTGCAAACACATCCCTGGGAAGTCTGCTCACAGGACTTTCCTAGGAGCCCCTCGTGAGGGGTCTTGTAGAGCCTGGCCTTCCTCTTGTCCAAAGGTCCCATTCTAGGCCATCCCAAGAGAAGAGAGCCATGCCTCATGCAGACCCAGGTCTTCCCTGGCCAAAATGATCATCTGATGACTGAGAACCCACTGAGAAGCCCAAGAGCTCAGGTGCCCCACAGGCCACCCCTGTCCCACTGGAAGGAGCACCCCGGGCTATTGAAAAATGGAGGCATCCCCACAAGAAGCTCAGACTACACCAAGCAGCACAGCCAGATAGAGGCAGCACATGAGCTGTGAGCACTGTGGCTCCCGGCCTGGGCCTTTTCCTGGAGAGGCAGCCTGGTGCAAGAGATGCTGTGGATACCCAGCAGGTGGCTTCTGGAACTTCCCAGTGCCTGTGGTCCCCCAGTACTTCATTCAACTTCCAAGGTGGTGTCAGTTCCCGGGTTGCACGTCCCTTTCCCATTCCTGTTCGCTGTTTGGAGTTTTTGGGAGTTGAGAGACATTGGTGCTTTCCCCACTCTCAATCTTCCTGAAAACCACCTGTGCAGGTGCTGCTGTTGTGCCTGAGGTCAGCTTCTTGCGATCAGAGTGTCCTTGGGTCTGCCCGGGAGTCATGAAGTTGCCTGGGGAAGAGGAGAAGGCAGCTGAGCTGAGCGGGGCTGACTGACTCCTGGGGTCCCATGTCCTTGTGAGTGAAGAAGGGTCAGCGGCAGAGGGACAGAGGACCTCCCTCTGGGACCACTGCTGCTGGGGTGAAGAAGGGCAAAGGAGGCCCTGGGAACTCCTGAAAGCCTGCTGGGCAAACAGTTGTTTCAGGTTGCCCTGCACTGTTTCCCACAAAACTCCATCAGAGTCACCAGGCTCCACCCACTGACACAGCAGAGAAGCTCTTGGAGCCTCAGGCCTGCAAGAGGAGCCCAATGCCAATGCTTTAGGACCATTCAGCTAAAGACAGGAGAGATCTGACTAAACGTTTCAAGAGAGAATGAGGGAGAGGTCCATATAGCCAGGAACGATAGAAAAATATATAAAATAAAATAAAATAAAATAAAATAAAATAAAATAAAATAAAATAAAATAAAATAAAATAAAATAAAATAAATAGAGAAACCGACAATCCCTAGTACTCCCTAGACACCCAGTGAAAGAATTTCTGCAAGCAGGCTGAGAAGAAGAGGACATCATCATAATCCGGGTGGGGGAGGTCCGGGCCGGGGCGGGGCGGCTGGAGTCACTAGGAGGGGTGTTCAAACTTGTGTTTCCGTCCAGAGGGTCAGTGGATCTGAGGAGTGCCAGAGATTTGTCACTTCAAGAAAGCACACTGGGGCAGAGCAAGGGGCTGTCTATCTGAGGACAGGAAATGCCATTGCATTGGGCTGAGTGTGTGGTTCAAGCAAAAGGAGGCAGAGAGCTGCCCAGCGGGAGCGCGATCCTCCTGCTTCAAGTCCCTCTGGGCTGAAGTCAGCGCTGGCTGGTTCGGGAGCACGCGTGGGGCAAGCCCTGACCCGTGCCCTCTTTGGGACCCTCTTCCTTCCCGGGCAGAGCTCTCCTCTTTCCCACCCCTCACTTCCGGGTTCCCCAGGTTCCCAGCTCCTGCGGGAGAGCAGGAAGGCTACCAAGTCCCAAACACACCACTCGCGGGGAGCTTGAGACCAGAGGAAAGCATAACCAAACAAAGTGGGGCTCCCTGGGATTGGAGCCTCCACATTTGGCCCGCAATCAGTCCTCTGTCCAAGCGAGTCCGTGTGGGCTTGGATTCCAGGCCCCCGTGTGCCGAACCCAAAGAACTCAGGCAGGACGAGGCCGGCGGTCGATCGGGCTCCTGTGTGGCGCTCGATTTCGGGCGAATGGACGAGCCTGCTCAGCCAGAGCCCAAACAATGCTGGAGCCTTCAGCCTGCACTATTAAAGTAGAAACCAAAACTCCGTGCCCAATGGGTCTGCAGCCTTGCTTTACGCGCGCGCCCCCTGTCGGCCAGATCCGGAATCGTTACGCTTGGGCATGGTGCCTGGGCTTCCCCTCCTCCTGGGAGTGATGCTGGGCTGCAGCACAGCCTGCTCACTTGACAGGGGTGCATCTTGGAGACTGCACCTGCAGAGCAGGGAAAGCGCCAGGTTGTTAGGGCAGCTGAAAAGCCTGCCGGGCCACCAGTGCCTGCAGGACAGAATGGATTTCAGATGTCCCTGGAAGAAAGGGCGGATCACCCAAGGGAAGCAGAAAGAAGATGCCACCTGTTGCCACTCGGAGATGCTCAGGCAGCTCCTCCAGCTCTTCGGGACAGAGGCCAGCAGAGATGCCTGGGCAGAGAGGCCGCTTGGGCAACTTGTCACTAGTCTGTTGAGTGGCCTGGAAGCGCTGGAGGGGAGAGCAGCAGAGCCAAGCCCGTCCTGTGCGCCTCCTTTGGCCATGGCCATCCGCACCTACTTTTTGGGCATCTCCCGCTATCTCGAGGGAAAGGGATATAGCCCTTGCTCCTGGGAGATCGTCAGAGCGGAAATGCAAGTGGCCCTTTCAACATTCCCAGTGCCTGCAGAGAGAAGCCCCAAGAAGAGAAGAAGGTCCATGGAGGAATCCCCGCTGCTCAGGTGACAGCATGCTCAGGGCCTCAAGTCCTCAAGTCGGAAAACACAGTCGACTCCGGAACCGGATGAAAGGGGTCCGAATGGAAAAGGAGGACACGAGCATCCATTTCTTGGAAGCATCCCGACGAACATCACGCTCTACGAATGGGAGACTTGAAGGGCTGGGTGTGCCATATCACATCTGTTTCCTAATAAAGCTATGATTCCAAATCTTCTCGATCGGTTTCCATTCCTGGTTGGGGTCGGGCACCAGCCACGGGTGGGAAAGATTTTTCCACGTGGCAGCATGGATTGAAGCTGAGCGGGTCCTGGCTTCCTTCTGTTAGCTAGGAACTCAAGACTCTGGAGTCTGGAGGCAGAAGGCTGCCTCCTCTTTGCTCACTGAAAGGGCCCTAGGGAGAGGGATTGCAAAGCCCCTGGATGAATGCTGCCAGCATGGCCCTCGTGCAAGACCTGGGCGTTGCGCGTCTCTGTGCCTTCCAAGACAGGAGACGCCAACTGTGTCCTTGGTGTTGTCAAGATGGGTGGCCATCACTCTAGGAGGAGTAAGGGTCCAGCGATTCACCTGGGGTGGTGCACTGGGACCGGGTGACTAGACCGTCCTAATACTCCAGGAGACACACAAGGACTCTGCCCTGTTCGCTCAGCCTGCTTCTGTTCTCACAGGACAGCAGTGCCTTGGGCTTATCAGCCCAAAGCTAGCCACTGGGTGACCAGAGGCAGGAGGAGGCAAGTGTAGGAACACTGAGGAGACCCTTCCTGGTCACCCTCTTTGTGGCCCTGCTGCTTGCCAGCTTGCTCAGACATGTCTCGTGTGCTTTCCCTTCCCTTTATCCTGTGGAGACACACAGGTGCGTCAAATAGCAATATGGGCCTGGTATGGAGAATGAGACTCACAGAAGATGTCAGCTATTGAAGTTCACAGACTCTAGGCGACTTTCAAGAAGCACTGCAGCAGACAGACTCAGGAAGGGATCTAGGCTGATGAGTGCAGGACTCTGTGTGTGTGTGTGTGTGTGTGTGTGTGTGTGTGTGTGTGTGTGCGTGTGTGCGTGTGTGCGTTTGTGTGTTTGTGTGTTTGTGTGTCTGTGTGTTTGTGTGTGTTTGGTGGCTATGAGGCAAGGCCACCCATAGACAAGCTGGCCCAAAGGCCTCAGGAGGTGGGGGAGGCCTGATCATTTAAGTCCTTGCAGGGCACCACAGTGACCCAGACACCACACTGGCCGGCCAGGCAGCCCTGCCTTCTTCATAGACTCCTTCTCTCTAAAGCCAGGGCTGGGATGCTTCGAGTCGGCAAGGTGCAATAGCAAGGTTCCTGCCACACTCCTCGGGCTCTCCTCAGGGTACCGAGTTCTGGGTTCTGCTGCTGATGCCCACTAAGAGCCACCGAGAAGTGAAGGCTGTCTTCTGGTCTCCTATCCTCTGTCCCCAGCTGCCTTCTCCACTGCCAGGGCACATTCACCTCCCAGCCTCCCCTTACTGATCCATTCCCCACAAGAAGCAGAATTCCCAGACAGGACACTGGGCTCAAGACTGAGTTGCAAACACATCCCTGGGAAGTCTGCTCACAGGACTTTCCTAGGAGCCCCTCGTGAGGGGTCTTGTAGAGCCTGGCCTTCCTCTTGTCCAAAGGTCCCATTCTAGGCCATCCCAAGAGAAGAGAGCCATGCCTCATGCAGACCCAGGTCTTCCCTGGCCAAAATGATCATCTGATGACTGAGAACCCACTGAGAAGCCCAAGAGCTCAGGTGCCCCACAGGCCACCCCTGTCCCACTGGAAGGAGCACCCCGGGCTATTGAAAAATGGAGGCATCCCCACAAGAAGCTCAGACTACACCAAGCAGCACAGCCAGATAGAGGCAGCACATGAGCTGTGAGCACTGTGGCTCCCGGCCTGGGCCTTTTCCTGGAGAGGCAGCCTGGTGCAAGAGATGCTGTGGATACCCAGCAGGTGGCTTCTGGAACTTCCCAGTGCCTGTGGTCCCCCAGTACTTCATTCAACTTCCAAGGTGGTGTCAGTTCCCGGGTTGCACGTCCCTTTCCCATTCCTGTTCGCTGTTTGGAGTTCTTGAGAGTTGAGAGACATTGGTGCTTTCCCCACTCTCAATCTTCCTGAAAACCACCTGTGCAGGTGCTGCTGTTGTGCCTGAGGTCAGCTTCTTGGGATCAGAGTGTCCTTGGGTCTGCCCGGGAGTCATGAAGTTGCCTGGGGAAGAGGAGAAGGCAGCTGAGCTGAGCGGGGCTGACTGACTCCTGGGGTCCCATGTCCTTGTGAGTGAAGAAGGGTCAGCGGCAGAGGGACAGAGGACCTCCCTCTGGGACCACTGCTGCTGGGGTGAAGAAGGGCAAAGGAGGCCCTGGGAACTCCTGAAAGCCTGCTGGGCAAACAGTTGTTTCAGGTTGCCCTGCACTGTTTCCCACAAAACTCCATCAGAGTCACCAGGCTCCACCCACTGACACAGCAGAGAAGCTCTTGGAGCCTCAGGCCTGCAAGAGGAGCCCAATGCCAATGCTTTAGGACCATTCAGCTAAAGACAGGAGAGATCTGACTAAACGTTTCAAGAGAGAATGAGGGAGAGGTCCATATAGCCAGGAACGATAGAAAAATATATAAAATAAAATAAAATAAAATAAAATAAAATAAAATAAAATAAAATAAAATAAAATAAAATAAAATAAAATAAAATAAAATAAATAGAGAAACCGACAATCCCTAGTACTCCCTAGACACCCAGTGAAAGAATTTCTGCAAGCAGGCTGAGAAGAAGAGGACATCATCATAATCCGGGTGGGGGAGGTCCGGGCCGGGGCGGGGCGGCTGGAGTCACTAGGAGGGGTGTTCAAACTTGTGTTTCCGTCCAGAGGGTCAGTGGATCTGAGGAGTGCCAGAGATTTGTCACTTCAAGAAAGCACACTGGGGCAGAGCAAGGGGCTGTCTATCTGAGGACAGGAAATGCCATTGCATTGGGCTGAGTGTGTGGTTCAAGCAAAAGGAGGCAGAGAGCTGCCCAGCGGGAGCGCGATCCTCCTGCTTCAAGTCCCTCTGGGCTGAAGTCAGCGCTGGCTGGTTCGGGAGCACGCGTGGGGCAAGCCCTGACCCGTGCCCTCTTTGGGACCCTCTTCCTTCCCGGGCAGAGCTCTCCTCTTTCCCACCCCTCACTTCCGGGTTCCCCAGGTTCCCAGCTCCTGCGGGAGAGCAGGAAGGCTACCAAGTCCCAAACACACCACTCGCGGGGAGCTTGAGACCAGAGGAAAGCATAACCAAACAAAGTGGGGCTCCCTGGGATTGGAGCCTCCACATTTGGCCCGCAATGAGTCCTCTGTCCAAGCGAGTCCGTGTGGGCTTGGATTCCAGGCCCCCGTGTGCCGAACCCAAAGAACTCAGGCAGGACGAGGCCGGCGGTCGATCGGGCTCCTGTGTGGCGCTCGATTTCGGGCGAATGGACGAGCCTGCTCAGCCAGAGCCCAAACAATGCTGGAGCCTTCAGCCTGCACTATTAAAGTAGAAACCAAAACTCCGTGCCCAATGGGTCTGCAGCCTTGCTTTACGCGCGCGCCCCCTGTCGGCCAGATCCGGAATCGTTACGCTTGGACATGGTGCCTGGGCTTCCCCTCCTCCTGGGAGTGATGCTGGGCTGCAGCACAGCCTGCTCACTTGACAGGGGTGCATCTTGGAGACTGCACCTGCAGAGCAGGGAAAGCGCCAGGTTGTTAGGGCAGCTGAAAAGCCTGCCGGGCCACCAGTGCCTGCAGGACAGAATGGATTTCAGATGTCCCTGGAAGAAAGGGCGGATCACCCAAGGGAAGCAGAAAGAAGATGCCACCTGTTGCCACTCGGAGATGCTCAGGCAGCTCCTCCAGCTCTTCGGGACAGAGGCCAGCAGAGATGCCTGGGCAGAGAGGCCGCTTGGGCAACTTGTCACTAGTCTGTTGAGTGGCCTGGAAGCGCTGGAGGGGAGAGCAGCAGAGCCAAGCCCGTCCTGTGCGCCTCCTTTGGCCATGGCCATCCGCACCTACTTTTTGGGCATCTCCCGCTATCTCGAGGGAAAGGGATATAGCCCTTGCTCCTGGGAGATCGTCAGAGCGGAAATGCAAGTGGCCCTTTCAACATTCCCAGTGCCTGCAGAGAGAAGCCCCAAGAAGAGAAGAAGGTCCATGGAGGAATCCCCGCTGCTCAGGTGACAGCATGCTCAGGGCCTCAAGTCCTCAAGTCGGAAAACACAGTCGACTCCGGAACCGGATGAAAGGGGTCCGAATGGAAAAGGAGGACACGAGCATCCATTTCTTGGAAGCATCCCGACGAACATCACGCTCTACGAATGGGAGACTTGAAGGGCTGGGTGTGCCATATCACATCTGTTTCCTAATAAAGCTATGATTCCAAATCTTCTCGATCGGTTTCCATTCCTGGTTGGGGTCGGGCACCAGCCACGGGTGGGAAAGATTTTTCCACGTGGCAGCATGGATTGAAGCTGAGCGGGTCCTGGCTTCCTTCTGTTAGCTAGGAACTCAAGACTCTGGAGTCTGGAGGCAGAAGGCTGCCTCCTCTTTGCTCACTGAAAGGGCCCTAGGGAGAGGGATTGCAAAGCCCCTGGATGAATGCTGCCAGCATGGCCCTCGTGCAAGACCTGGGCGTTGCGCGTCTCTGTGCCTTCCAAGACAGGAGACGCCAACTGTGTCCCTGGTGTTGGCAAGATGGGTGGCCATCACTCGAGGAGGAGTAAGGGTCCAGCGATTCACCTGGGGTGGTGCACTGGGACCGGGTGACTAGACCGTCCTAATACTCCAGGAGACACACAAGACTCTGCCCTGTTCGCTCAGCCTGCTTCTGTTCTCACAGGACAGCAGTGCCTTGGGCTTATCAGCCCAAAGCTAGCCACTGGGTGACCAGAGGCAGGAGGAGGCAAGTGTAGGAACACTGAGGAGACCCTTCCTGGTCACCCTCTTTGTGGCCCTGCTGCTTGCCAGCTTGCTCAGACATGTCTCTTGTGCTTTCCCTTCCCTTTATCCTGTGGAGACACACAGGTGCGTCAAATAGCAATATGGGCCTGGTATGGAGAATGAGACTCACAGAAGATGTCAGCTATTGAAGTTCACAGACTCTAGGCGACTTTCAAGAAGCACTGCAGCAGACAGACTCAGGAAGGAATCTAGGCTGTTGAGTGCAGGAGTGTGTGTGTGCCTGTGTGCGTGTGCCTGTGTGTGTGTGTGTGTGTGTGTGTGTGTGTGTGTGTGTGTGTGTGTGTGTTTGGTGGCTATGAGGCAAGGCCACCCGTAGACAAGCTGACCCAAAGGCCCCAGGAGGTGGGGAGGCCTGATCATGTAAGTCCTTGCAGGGCACCACAGTGACCCAGACACCACACTGGCCGGCCAGGCAGCCCTGCCTTCTTCACAGACTCCTTCTCTCTAAAGCCAGGGCTGGGGTGCTTGGAGTCTGCCCAGTGCACTTGCAAGGTTCCTGCCACACTCCTCGGGCTCTCCTCAGGGTACCGAGTTCTGGGTTCTGCTGCTGATGCCCACTAAGAGCCACCGAGAAGTGAAGGCTGTCTTCTGGTCTCCTATCCTCTGTCCCCAGCTGCCTTCTCCACTGCCAGGGCACATTCACCTCCCAGCCTCCCCTTACTGATCCATTCCCCACAAGAAGCAGAATTCCCAGACAGGACACTGGGCTCAAGACTGAGTTGCTAACACATCCCTGGGAAGTCTGCTCACAGGACTTTCCTAGGAGCCCCTCGTGAGGGGTCTTGTAGAGCCTGGCCTTCCTCTTGTCCAAAGGTCCCATTCTAGGCCATCCCAAGAGAAGAGAGCCATGCCTCATGCAGACCCAGGTCTTCCCTGGCCAAAATGATCATCTGATGACTGAGAACCCACTGAGAAGCCCAAGAGCTCAGGTGCCCCACAGGCCACCCCTGTCCCACTGGAAGGAGCACCCCGGGCTATTGAAAAATGGAGGCATCCCCACAAGAAGCTCAGACTACACCAAGCAGCACAGCCAGATAGAGGCAGCACATGAGCTGTGAGCACTGTGGCTCCCGGCCTGGGCCTTTTCCTGGAGAGGCAGCCTGGTGCAAGAGATACTGTGGATACCCAGCAGGTGGCTTCTGGAACTTCCCAGTGCCTGTGGTCCCCCAGTACTTCATTCAACTTCCAAGGTGGTGTCAGTTCCCGGGTTGCACGTCCCTTTCCCATTCCTGTTCGCTGTTTGGAGTTTTTGGGAGTTGAGAGACATTGGTGCTTTCCCCACTCTCAATCTTCCTGAAAACCACCTGTGCAGGTGCTGCTGTTGTGCCTGAGGTCAGCTTCTTGGGATCAGAGTGTCCTTGGATCTGCCCGGGAGTCATGAAGTTGCCTGGGGAAGAGGAGAAGGCAGCTGAGCTGAGCGGGGCTGACTGACTCCTGGGGTCCCATGTCCTTGTGAGTGAAGAAGGGTCAGCGGCAGAGGGACAGAGGATCTCCCTCTGGGACCACTGCTGCTGGGGTGAAGAAGGGCAAAGGAGGCCCTGGGAACTCCTGAAAGCCTGCTGGGCAAACAGTTCTTTCAGGTTGCCCTGCACTGTTTCCCACAAAACTCCATCAGAGTCACCAGGCTCCACCCACTGACACAGCAGAGAAGCTCTTGGAGCCTCAGGCCTGCAAGAGGAGCCCAATGCCAATGCTTTAGGACCATTCAGCTAAAGACAGGAGAGATCTGACTAAACGTTTCAAGAGAGAATGAGGGAGAGGTCCATATAGCCAGGAACGATAGAAAAATATATAAAATAAAATAAAATAAAATAAAATAAAATAAAATAAAATAAAATAAAATAAAATAAAATAAAATAAATAGAGAAACCGACAATCCCTAGTACTCCCTAGACACCCAGTGAAAGAATTTCTGCAAGCAGGCTGAGAAGAAGAGGACATCATCATAATCCGGGTGGGGGAGGTCCGGGCCGGGGCGGGGCGGCTGGAGTCACTAGGAGGGGTGTTCAAACTTGTGTTTCCGTCCAGAGGGTCAGTGGATCTGAGGAGTGCCAGAGATTTGTCACTTCAAGAAAGCACACTGGGGCAGAGCAAGGGGCTGTCTATCTGAGGACAGGAAATGCCATTGCATTGGGCTGAGTGTGTGGTTCAAGCAAAAGGAGGCAGAGAGCTGCCCAGCGGGAGCGCGATCCTCCTGCTTCAAGTCCCTCTGGGCTGAAGTCAGCGCTGGCTGGTTCGGGAGCACGCGTGGGGCAAGCCCTGACCCGTGCCCTCTTTGGGACCCTCTTCCTTCCCGGGCAGAGCTCTCCTCTTTCCCACCCCTCACTTCCGGGTTCCCCAGGTTCCCAGCTCCTGCGGGAGAGCAGGAAGGCTACCAAGTCCCAAACACACCACTCGCGGGGAGCTTGAGACCAGAGGAAAGCATAACCAAACAAAGTGGGGCTCCCTGGGATTGGAGCCTCCACATTTGGCCCGCAATGAGTCCTCTGTCCAAGCGAGTCCGTGTGGGCTTGGATTCCAGGCCCCCGTGTGCCGAACCCAAAGAACTCAGGCAGGACGAGGCCGGCGGTCGATCGGGCTCCTGTGTGGCGCTCGATTTCGGGCGAATGGACGAGCCTGCTCAGCCAGAGCCCAAACAATGCTGGAGCCTTCAGCCTGCACTATTAAAGTAGAAACCAAAACTCCGTGCCCAATGGGTCTGCAGCCTTGCTTTACGCGCGCGCCCCCTGTCGGCCAGATCCGGAATCGTTACGCTTGGGCATGGTGCCTGGGCTTCCCCTCCTCCTGGGAGTGATGCTGGGCTGCAGCACAGCCTGCTCACTTGACAGGGGTGCATCTTGGAGACTGCACCTGCAGAGCAGGGAAAGCGCCAGGTTGTTAGGGCAGCTGAAAAGCCTGCCGGGCCACCAGTGCCTGCAGGACAGAATGGATTTCAGATGTCCCTGGAAGAAAGGGCGGATCACCCAAGGGAAGCAGAAAGAAGATGCCACCTGTTGCCACTCGGAGATGCTCAGGCAGCTCCTCCAGCTCTTCGGGACAGAGGCCAGCAGAGATGCCTGGGCAGAGAGGCCGCTTGGGCAACTTGTCACTAGTCTGTTGAGTGGCCTGGAAGCGCTGGAGGGGAGAGCAGCAGAGCCAAGCCCGTCCTGTGCGCCTCCTTTGGCCATGGCCATCCGCACCTACTTTTTGGGCATCTCCCGCTATCTCGAGGGAAAGGGATATAGCCCTTGCTCCTGGGAGATCGTCAGAGCGGAAATGCAAGTGGCCCTTTCAACATTCCCAGTGCCTGCAGAGAGAAGCCCCAAGAAGAGAAGAAGGTCCATGGAGGAATCCCCGCTGCTCAGGTGACAGCATGCTCAGGGCCTCAAGTCCTCAAGTCGGAAAACACAGTCGACTCCGGAACCGGATGAAAGGGGTCCGAATGGAAAAGGAGGACACGAGCATCCATTTCTTGGAAGCATCCCGACGAACATCACGCTCTACGAATGGGAGACTTGAAGGGCTGGGTGTGCCATATCACATCTGTTTCCTAATAAAGCTATGATTCCAAATCTTCTCGATCGGTTTCCATTCCTGGTTGGGGTCGGGCACCAGCCACGGGTGGGAAAGATTTTTCCACGTGGCAGCATGGATTGAAGCTGAGCGGGTCCTGGCTTCCTTCTGTTAGCTAGGAACTCAAGACTCTGGAGTCTGGAGGCAGAAGGCTGCCTCCTCTTTGCTCACTGAAAGGGCCCTAGGGAGAGGGATTGCAAAGCCCCTGGATGAATGCTGCCAGCATGGCCCTCGTGCAAGACCTGGGCGTTGCGCGTCTCTGTGCCTTCCAAGACAGGAGACGCCAACTGTGTCCCTGGTGTTGGCAAGATGGGTGGCCATCACTCGAGGAGGAGTAAGGGTCCAGCGATTCACCTGGGGTGGTGCACTGGGACCGGGTGACTAGACCGTCCTAATACTCCAGGAGACACACAAGACTCTGCCCTGTTCGCTCAGCCTGCTTCTGTTCTCACAGGACAGCAGTGCCTTGGGCTTATCAGCCCAAAGCTAGCCACTGGGTGACCAGAGGCAGGAGGAGGCAAGTGTAGGAACACTGAGGAGACCCTTCCTGGTCACCCTCTTTGTGGCCCTGCTGCTTGCCAGCTTGCTCAGACATGTCTCTTGTGCTTTCCCTTCCCTTTATCCTGTGGAGACACACAGGTGCGTCAAATAGCAATATGGGCCTGGTATGGAGAATGAGACTCACAGAAGATGTCAGCTATTGAAGTTCACAGACTCTAGGCGACTTTCAAGAAGCACTGCAGCAGACAGACTCAGGAAGGAATCTAGGCTGTTGAGTGCAGGAGTGTGTGTGTGCCTGTGTGCGTGTGCCTGTGTGTGTGTGTGTGTGTGTGTGTGTGTGTGTGTGTGTGTGGTTTGGTGGCTATGAGGCAAGGCCACCCGTAGACAAGCTGACCCAAAGGCCCCAGGAGGTGGGGAGGCCTGATCATGTAAGTCCTTGCAGGGCACCACAGTGACCCAGACACCACACTGGCCGGCCAGGCAGCCCTGCCTTCTTCACAGACTCCTTCTCTCTAAAGCCAGGGCTGGGGTGCTTGGAGTCTGCCCAGTGCACTTGCAAGGTTCCTGCCACACTCCTCGGGCTCTCCTCAGGGTACCGAGTTCTGGGTTCTGCTGCTGATGCCCACTAAGAGCCACCGAGAAGTGAAGGCTGTCTTCTGGTCTCCTATCCTCTGTCCCCAGCTGCCTTCTCCACTGCCAGGGCACATTCACCTCCCAGCCTCCCCTTACTGATCCATTCCCCACAAGAAGCAGAATTCCCAGACAGGACACTGGGCTCAAGACTGAGTTGCAAACACATCCCTGGGAAGTCTGCTCACAGGACTTTCCTAGGAGCCCCTCGTGAGGGGTCTTGTAGAGCCTGGCCTTCCTCTTGTCCAAAGGTCCCATTCTAGGCCATCCCAAGAGAAGAGAGCCATGCCTCATGCAGACCCAGGTCTTCCCTGGCCAAAATGATCATCTGATGACTGAGAACCCACTGAGAAGCCCAAGAGCTCAGGTGCCCCACAGGCCACCCCTGTCCCACTGGAAGGAGCACCCCGGGCTATTGAAAAATGGAGGCATCCCCACAAGAAGCTCAGACTACACCAAGCAGCACAGCCAGATAGAGGCAGCACATGAGCTGTGAGCACTGTGGCTCCCGGCCTGGGCCTTTTCCTGGAGAGGCAGCCTGGTGCAAGAGATGCTGTGGATACCCAGCAGGTGGCTTCTGGAACTTCCCAGTGCCTGTGGTCCCCCAGTACTTCATTCAACTTCCAAGGTGGTGTCAGTTCCCGGGTTGCACGTCCCTTTCCCATTCCTGTTCGCTGTTTGGAGTTTTTGGGAGTTGAGAGACATTGGTGCTTTCCCCACTCTCAATCTTCCTGAAAACCACCTGTGCAGGTGCTGCTGTTGTGCCTGAGGTCAGCTTCTTGGGATCAGAGTGTCCTTGGATCTGCCCGGGAGTCATGAAGTTGCCTGGGGAAGAGGAGAAGGCAGCTGAGCTGAGCGGGGCTGACTGACTCCTGGGGTCCCATGTCCTTGTGAGTGAAGAAGGG